>NW_026882953.1:0-42902 GCF_032173495.1 Musca vetustissima
TGCCAAATATTTTTACCAACGTTGTCCTGTATTCTCGAGACCCTATTAGCAACAGAAGTTGACCATGTAGAAGGAATTTCTTCAACCAAGATAGAAACGATCGTAGAATCGGTCCAAAAATATGTTTTTGAGAATTGTATATTAATCTCAGCGGTAATAGCTTTGAAGAGTTCAGAGGCCAAGACCGCACCACACTACTGTAGGCGTGGAAGAGGAAAAGATTTAATAGGGGCCACTTTAGTTTTACATGACAATAAATGAGTCGAAATGTCAGCATTGGAGGCAATAATACGAATGTATACTAACCCCGAATTTCTGCCAAGCACCCTCCGTCGTAGACGGAAGAGAATCATCCCAATCGATGTGATCTAACCAAATACGTTGCATTATAATTTTAGCTACAATTAAAACAGGGCCTAACCACCCAATGGGATCAAACAATTTGGCAATAGTAGAGAGCACTTCCCATTTAGTGTAGGTGAATTTTTTAAGTGGTAAGTGGTTTTACATTAAAATAAAATACATCTAATTGAGCATTCCAACGAATGCCGAGAGTCTTTGAACTGCTGGCTTCAACAAAATCGAGAGATTTTGTGTCGATTAGGTGTTCAGCTGGAAGACATTCTAGTATAGAACGATCATTAGAAGTCCATTCCCGCTACTCAAATTTAGCTGAAGATAGGGCACGTATTAATTGATCTCTAGAAATATGCGCTGTCTCTAAATTGTGGTACCCAGTTAGTACGTCGTCAACGTATCTGCTTCGATGTCATCTGCTAACTTCAACAAAGTACGGATAGCCAGATATGGCGCACAGTTGACACCAAAAGTCACCGTCTTCAGCTCAAAATCTTGAATGGGTTTGTCGGGAGAATCCGCTGAAGAGGTGTGTGAGCTGAATCTACTAGAATTTGGCGATACATTTGCGTAATATCGCAATTGAAAACATATTTGAATACTCTCCATCTCAGAATGAGTAGAACTAAATCTAACTGAAGAGTCGAACCGACATAGATCACATCATTCAAGCTATTATCATTTGAAGTTTTATTTGAGGCATTTAAAACCATCCTTAATTTGGTAGTTTGTTTCTGTGGATTTATTACTGGATGGTGTGGCAAATAGCAAACCGTAGAGTTTGCAGAAGGAACAGGTACTGATTTCATATGATCTAATTCTAAATATTCCTTCACCACACCATCATAAATTTGCTTAATATTTGGTTTTTTCAGCAGAGAAGCCTCATTACGAATGAATTGTCGTAGACAATTTGCTCTAGAATGACCAAGGTTAGGTTGGCCAAAGAATTCTGGTTTGATTGGTAGAGTGACAATATATCTGCCATTGGAGTCTCTTCTAGTAGTTTTTTTTATAATTTCCCTCACAATATTTGTCAGCAGGAGACAAGATTGAGCGCTTGGAACCTCTTCTAGTTCACAAAATCGAAGAAGTGTCTTATTTATATTATCTTCTTCAGAATATGCAACGTTAATAGAAAATACTCTGATGTTGCTAGTAGAAATGGAAACAGTAATGATCCAGCCAAACACAGTATTTTGCGCACCAATGCTGTAATTTCCATGAATTGTGAAGAATCTAAACATGATGCAATACTAAACGTACACAATTTCTTAGACAATGATGAAACAGTTTGATTAACACCAGAAATAGTGGCTTGAGTGGAAGTTGTAGAAAGGCCCAAACGCTGTTGTAATCTATTAGTAATAAAAGATGCTTCAGATGCAGGATCAATCAAAGCACGAGCTGGATAGGTACTACCCTGATGAACAATATTCACCATAGCTGTGTCCAATAGAACCGTCCTATTTTGTGACGTATGAAACACCTGTCTATTCACAGAACTAGATTGTTGGCCAGAAGGCGTAGAAGGAAGATTCGGGTTAAAATTGACAGTTTCTGGTAGACGGGGAGCTGGAGCAGAACCTGATGGACCATGAGAGGATTGCGGAATATTACTAGCAGTACTAGTAACTGGAAAAGCTTCCCGGTGTAGCAAGGTGTGATGTCTTCTATTACACTTAGCACAACTATGAGTGCTGTCACAATTTTTTATATCATGACCTCTGGAGAGACAATTAATGCAACAATGACGACGCTTAAAAAGAGAGAATCGATCTGAAAGAGAACGATTTCTAAACTCAGGACATGATCTTAAATGATGAGATTGCGAAGGGCAAATCACACAAGATTTTTCAGGAGATGACCAATTGGAAGTTGTAGAACAGGTGGAACGAGAACTGGAAGCGTTCGTAAAATGTGTCCGCACTTTTTTACTATCTACTTTCTTGGAATCACATATACCTTTGATATCTTTAAGGCATGTTAAAGTATGAACCCTTTCCGTAAGAAAATTGTCCAGATCATTCCAAGATGACAGCGCTGATTTATTTTTGACGCTTTGTTTCCATAGTGTAACGGTTTGTTTGGGTAGTCTTTGCAGACACAGAAATACTAATATGGGATCCCAACCGTCAGTGGGAACGTCATAAATAGCCATAAAAGAAACACAACTATTAATTCCACGCTGCAAATTTTTTAAACCTGAACTTGACTCATTTTCAAGAACTGGAAGATCGAAAAGAACTTTTAGTTGATTGTTTACCAAAATACGTACATTATCGTAAGCTTCTTTCAATGCATTCCAAGCTAAATTGAAACTTTTATGCATCAATGGAAATTTAGAGACTATATCTCGAGCTTCGCCACTAGTTTTCTTATGAAGGTGGCACAATTTTTCAATTTCGCTTAAACGAGAATTGTTAATGTAGACAGCTGAGAAGAAATCCCTAAATGTGGGCCAAGAAAGAAAGTCACCATTGAACACGTCTATATCACATGGAGGCAAATTAAGACTATGAGTCAAGTTATCACCTGCTGGTGGCTGATTAACCATAGCTTCCGACCTATTTTTAATTTCATCTATCTTTCTATGAATTGCGGATAACACCTGCAGAAAAGCGTTATAAGCAACATCATACTTAGTTTCAACTGAAGTGAAGTCGTCTGGATACGCGTCCTTTGAGGTTTGCAAATAATTTGAACACTTATCAGATAAATTTTTCACCTTACTCCAAAGTTCTTTTGCTTCATTTCCTTGAATCTCCAGCGAATAGATATCAAGGTCTTCATCCCGTAGGTCAGAAAATTTGGTAGAGAACTTGACTAGAGCGTCAGTTGCTCGGATGAAAAAGTCAAGGGGAGTAAGCGACATACTATCCGATTAATAAAATTAGCAAAACGAACAGAAAAATTACAAAATGTTACTCAAAAGGATTATATGTGTGTGTAATTAAGGCAAAAACTCAAATTTGTAACGATAAGAATAATTTAATTATTCAGAATTAGCAGCAAAATGTATAAAAAGTGCTCAAAACACGAAGATTTAATGGACTTTTAAGAAATTTAATGTAAAATTCAACGACAATTTTTCTCAGTGTACCGTAAATACACTAAAATTTCTCTCAGTGTAGCGAAGCGGACACAAATTTTTATAAATTTTAGAAAAATATTGTGGAAGAATATAAAAATTTAGAACAAATTATCAAAAAATTCAAACTGTTTTGAAAAATAGCAACTTTAGTTAAAAATGTCGAATATAGGGTGCATGGACTGTAAAATGCACACATAGCGACAACAAGTTAACAAAAAATTACGAAATAAGTTTAAAATTTTGCGAAAAAACCACAGGAAAAATATTTTAAACGTATTATAAAAAATCGATAAATTTTATAAAAATAATCGATAATACCAATTGTAGGGTGTACGAAAATTATTTAGTAGCGACACCACCGGAATCTCCAAAAAAAAATAAAAAAAATTAAAATTTATTTATTTCCAAAAATATATTTTTAAAAAATAATAATTTAAGTTTCACGAGTCCCCTTAATATAGCGGGTGTTGTGTGTGCGTACGTGTTTATATGCCTACTAACGCAAACCAATGGTTAAGCATTAACAAGGCACTGCAGTGATGTGTTTTTGTTGTTATTTTTTATGACCACTCAACGTTAGACAAATAGCCGTTGAATTGTTATTGTATTTTTTCTTATTTTCTTTTCTGTCTTATTTTTTTCGGAAATTACAATAACAAAACTAGTATTAGTTTTGCGAATAATAAGAACACGGATCACTCCACTGCTGGTTGATACACTTTGTTGGTATTTTTATTTTATTTTCGCGTAACGAAAAATAAAGAAATAGGCATATAAAGCACTAACAACACTGCGCGGCACTGTTCGAACGAACGTAGGTTAAGCGATATTTTTTGTTTTCTTTTAACAAATTGGAAACTTGCTCACTAAAATGCAATCTACGTACCTGTTGTTTGCAATTGATGTTGTTTATGATGAGGAAATGTGTGGTTATTTTCTGCGTTTTGACGTAGCCAAACCTTTGAAAGAAAGTAAGCAGAAATCCTTATTAGTGGTAGCGACACTTATCCGGCTCGCAATGGACCAATGTTTGCGATAGCAAAGGGGGGAAAGCAAATTACCACCAAAAAAGAAATTAAATAAAACACACACAGTTTTATATTAGCAATTCGTCCAATAGTAGTATTGGAGATTTTATTTGAATGGAATATTGTCGTGAACAATATTTTTACTTTTTTATTGCTGTGAGATCTCGGTGTTGGATGTAATCCAAGAGAAAACAAGAAGAAGAATAGCAAACAACGCAAGCGGCGGTGTTGCAAAGTGGCGCTTAAACAAATGTCACTCATAAAATGACAGTACGACTTTGTGATGAATATCACAAGGTTGTACACGATAGTCCGTTAAAAATTCAAAACGAAGCATAAATTAAAATACTTAAGTTTAAGTGTAAACAACCCCTTTTATACCCTTCACCACACTGTGGTACCGGGTATTATGTCTTTGTGCATATGTTTGTAACATACAAAAGAAAACGAGATAGACACATGGTTCCTTTTGAGAATATGCATAGAATCACTTTTTAACTCGAGTTTACTGAAAATCGGTCCAGATTTAGATATAGCTCACAAATTTATTTTCGTCCGATTTAAGGTGAATGGTGTACCAAAGTCCCTATATATCTTTCGATTTGCACGAAATTTGGTATAGCGTAATGAATTAGGTCTAGAATGATGTGTGTTAAGTTTCCTGAAAATAGGTTCAGATTTAGATGTAGCTCCCATATATATTTTCCTCCGATTTCATGTAATTGGTGTACCAAGGCCAATATATATCTTTCGATTTGTACGGTAATTTGGTATAGCGTACTGTTTTAGGTTTAGAATAATGTGTGCTAAGTTGCCTGAAAATCGGTCTATATTTAGATATACCTCCCATATATATTTTCGTCTTATTTAATGTAAATGGTGTATATATCCCTATATATCTTTCGATTTGCACAAAATTTGGATTAGCGTAATGAACTAAGTCTAGAATTATGTGTGCTAAGTTTTGTGAAAATCGGTTCAGATTTAGATAGGAGCAATATCTATATATATTTTTTCTCCCGATTTTATGTAAATTGTGCACTATAGACCCAAAGTTTGTCCGATTGCCCCACAATTTTGTACAATGAACTGTAGCAAATATAAGGTGTGTTGTGACAAACAAACAATAACCGCCTAAGTCGAAAATCATGCTTCCGAGAAAAAACACTTTTAAAACACACTAGCTGGACCCGTGGCGCTTCGCTGCCCCTACTAAAGTGATTAACATGGGAAAGCTCACGTAGAAAACTATTTGTATGCAGTTAAAAGCAGTTAAAAGCTGTGATCAAAGACATAGAAACCGTAAAGACTCGACAAAATGCATTTTGACAAAATAGTTTATACAAAAATACCAAGGGGGAATCAGGTGTAACAGAGGCATGATAACAATAAAAACGCCAATACGCGATAATGTGTTTATAAAATATAAATAAAAGCAGAGATCTGAACTCAAAATATATATTTTTATTTAATAAGCTTGCTATATAGCGCTTAGAATGTTTAATATTGTTCGCTCTGTTGTTATGATATCGTAACAACAGAGGAAAAACCATCTATTGGAATTTGTCGACGTATCAATAGTCCTATCTTTATACTTTTATGTCTTTGCTATGATATAGGTTTTATGTTAGCCAAATTCGATAATTACTGTTCGACTATAGGTATTTCGTAGTTTACTATCAGTAATTATATCATAGCAACTGGTTAATATATATGTTATTCGATTCAATAGATTACAAATACATTTTTAAATAATCATTGATTAACAGTGGTGATATTAAAAACAAATTTGGATTGACTTTCAATATATTTTCTCCAATATGTACATGTTTTTCACACAAATTCTGCGTGTTTTCACAAATTCGGCGTGTTTGCAGAGTTATAGCAGCAGTAGTAAATATACCTCAAATTCCAGAACATGTTATATGCGTATATTTTAAGAACGGCTAGAGATACCGTCTTCAATATGTGTCTGAATAAAGTTGGTGTAAATAGGCATCATCCATACAAAACTGAGCGCGGTACATTAGGGGGAAATGCAATCCCCATTGCATGTAAATGATCTACATATAGAGAATAAAAAAAGTTTTGTTTGAAAAGTCAAAAACCACTGAACAGATTTTACTGAAAGAATGCTGGCTAGATAAAATCCTAAAATTCCGCGTGAATGTCGAGTTATTCCATCAAAAGTATTCTGAAGTAACATAGACAATTTATGCTCATATCTTAAGAAGGGTTTCAGATTCCCACTTCAAAAATTGCTTGAGAAAATTGGTTACAAATACGCATTATCCCTATAAAAATTGGGGAGAACTAACTCCCAATTGAATTTAATATCTCCATATATTGAAAAAAGAAACGCTTTCGATTGCGGACACAAAAAATTGGCTTTTAGGTTGAAAATTGACTTGGCAGAAATTTTCGCAGTCAGTGATGCCATCCCATGGAAGTAAGATAGGCAAAATAAACTTCCAAAATTGCGCGATGACGAGGAGTTAAAGCAAAAACCGTAATCATACTTCTGAACTAATATTAATTTTCTATGAACATATTAGAATATCTTACATACATCTTTTCATAAAAGTATGTATGATATTCAGATAAGTAGAAATCCAATCTTAAATTACCAGGTAAACATTAGTCCAAATCAGAAATTTTCGACTCATAATTTTGTGACCTATTATGTTGTTATCAGTAATGATAAAAAACACCAGTTCAGTAATTCCGCGAACGTTATCACATATTCACATATTTTAATAAAATTTATGTAAAATGAAAATTATTGACATTACAATTTTTACATTTTGTCATTTTGGAAAAAAATTCAGTTAAGGAACTTTTTTGTTTGTATTGAATTTCAATAATTCTACAACCATTGGGGAAAATAAATATGAATTCAATAAAAGTATGAATCAGCAATAATTGGGAGATATCCAGCAGGGAAATGCTGATGGTGGATTAAAAGTAAAAAATCTGATATCTGTGGTGAGTTATCATCTTTGCTGAACTGAAAACAAAATATGTCCTTTACGTATTAAGTTTAGTTGATCAAACTGATAGGACAAAAACTATTATTACGAAGATGTATAGAGGAAACGACTAACTCAATTGCCACAAATTCTATCTTCGGACTTGATCTTGGTTTTCTTAAAAATATTAACGGATCTACAGTTAAGACCAAGACTAAATCTAGGTTCGGTAAAAATATTATAATGTGATAATGCATACTTTTGAAAACTTTAACAGGAATTATACAGCTTGGAGCTAAGCGATATCAATCGGAGAGAGAAAGGGAATCCAGCCATATAATGGGGAATCAGTCGAAAATACAGACATAAAGGTCGGGGCTAATGGGGATGAATGATTGTGTTGGTCTTTGAACGATTAATGCCTATGTTACTTTCAGGGCATGTCATGACATTCTGTGTAAACCTCATTAACATCTGTTCAGCGGTGTTGGCGTCTATCGGGAACATACACACAAATTTTTTTTCTGTTATATATATATATATATATATATAATCGTTTCTGGTGGACATATGTCCACTTAAGTTTTTATTGGAAAGAAGTATTTCATTGGTTACCTGCGGTATATTAAATTAAGCGATTATGGCACATTGAAATTTACCATACAATGAAATTATGCCATTTTTACTGACTAAAAATTCGATTAAAAATACAAAATATTATTTAAATATATATTAGTATTACCTTTTAAATTCATAAATCTTAAAGCTATAATACTCTTATTATACCCTGCACCATAGTATAGAGGGTATATTAATTTTGTCATTCCGTTTGTAACTCATCTTGATCAGGGTTCTAAGACGATCTAGCCATGTCCGTCCGTCTGTCCGGAATTGAGATAGGGAGCTGACATTTTGCATAGGTTTGTCTTTTGTTCGAAGATGGGATATATCGGCCCACGTTTAGGCATAGCTCCCATATAACAGTACCCCCCAATTTTCGGTATTTTGGGGTTATTGAGAGCGTTTTTCAACCGAAAACGGTGAAATTTGGTACATTGAGTTCTTATTGTGTACTAAATGTCCACTTTTTCTGGTAGCCCCCATATAACTGTACCTCATAATTTTCAGTATTTTGGGGGTTTTGATCGTACTTTTCCACCGAATTAGCTGTAATTTAGTATTTTGATTTCTTATTAGGTACCAAATCTCTCCACAAAAAATTATAAATATACGTCCATTTTTTTCGGATAGCCCCCAGTTTTCGATAGTTTGGGATTATTGAGCGCATTTTTCTACCGAATGCGTTGGAATTTGGTATTTTTTAGTCGTATATGGTAACAAAACTCCCTACCAACAATTTTTAATACTCGCCCCCTTTTTGGGGTCGTCCCCATATAACCCCATTTTTATATTAAAATAGTTATATGATTTGTTCCGTGTTTGGGTTTGGTTTTAAGACTCTGTTGTAATTATTTCATCTGCGGAAGATACGAAAAAAGCTAGAACATAAGGTTAACCTTATAATTAACCATATATATATTCAGCCCCTGCGTGGGAGGTAGCAGAAGGAGTGGACCGATATTCCCCATGTTCGAACTTGAACTAATAGAACATAAGGTTTGATAATTAACCTTATATATATTCATATATATGAACTGTAACCCGAATTTAGGCCCAGCCCCTGCGTGGGAGGTATCAGAAGGAGTGGAGCGATATTCCCCATATTCGAACTTGAAATAATATTGGCAAAGTTTAGATGAAATCAAAAATTTTTGAAACAAATTTTGTCCGAAGATACATGGGGTCTAGGACCAATAATTAGGACCATAATCGGTTTGTACAAATGTCGGTATAGGTACACTTTTTGTATGTTCTCTATATTTTTATTTCAAGTACCTGTCAGTATATCTATGGTGGAGGGTATCCAAAGTTCGGCCCGGCCGAACTTAACGCTTTTACACTTGTTGTTTTTTTAATTTATTTGTTATTGTAACTTATTTATAAGTATATATGAATACTTATAAACAAGTTACAATGCGCCTCAGCGCCAATGGGCATTTACAGGCTTAGTTGGCAAATTATACATAGGTGTAGGTATATATTGAAACAAAGACACAAATATATATCAATAGCATTTCATTTTGCAAATATTTTATGCAAGCATTTCTTCGATATGAATTAATAAATATTGATATAAAGCTTTTTTAAAAGATGAAAGGGATTTACAAGATTTCACATATTGAGGTAAATCATTATATTCTCTACTTCCAGCATATTCTATTCTCTGTTTGGTGGTTTCGGTGCGACATAGAGCAACACGTAGATTTGAATTGTTTCGAGTGTTGAAATAGCTTTGATTTTGCATAAAGTCAATTGTATGGAATCCAATATTATTTAAACATTTAAAAACATTAATCATAATTTGATATTTGTAAAGGCCATAAACTGGTAATAACGATTTAAATGTATTTTTAAATAGACTTAGTGTTGAGTGTAAAATTGGCAGGTTTGCGACTAGTTTTAAAGCTCTATTTTGTAAACGTTGCAAGGATATGAGGTTAACATTGTTTTTATGATCATATATTATAGCCATGCAATTTAAATGTCTTTGTATTAATGTTTGGTAAATAAGATATTTAGTTTCTTGGTTAAATTTGTATTTGAATTTATAAAGTAGACCAAGTGCCGGTGAAATTTTAGTTTTCAAATGGCTTCTGTGCTTATCCCAAGAAAGATTTGATTGTAATAGTAGGCCACGATACATTATTTCATGTACTTCCCGCACAAGTTTGCAGCCTATGTTAAAATTGAAGTTTGATTCAAAATTTCCATGTTGCCTAAATCGGATTAGCTTTGTTTTTCTATCATTTATATACAATTTATTGAGTCTCATATATTCCAGAATAAGAGCAGCATCTCTTTCCATATAACATTTAACGACCGTCTCTGATTTATAGGGATAAAAAATACAAATATCATCAGCATACATGAACAAACGACCACTTAACTGTAAATTTACAAGATCATTGATGTATATGATAAACAATATTTGACCTAAAATGCTTTCTTGAGGTACACCATACTGAACGTGCAGCATTTGGCTTCAAAAGCAATATACTGGTATCATTCATCCCATAGAATCGCAACTTCTGCATTAAAGTATTATGGTCAATCATATCGAAAGCCCTGGACAAATCATAAAAAATGCCAGCAACACAAAAACCTTCATCAATCGTTTTGCAAACATAATTCAAACAATTTATAACGGCCTCGTCAGTATCACTACCTTTACAGAATCTATATTGGTTTGAATTAATTAAATTGTTCTGATAAAAATATTCGGCTATTTTATTATATAAAATCCTTTCCTTTATCACTGATAACACAGAAATAGGACGAAAGTTCGCAATTGAATTATTATTTCCAATTTTAGGTATAGGTATTACCTTGTGAATCTTTAATGCATTTGGATCAGAGGTCCCTTGGTAATATTTCAATTTCGTCTTTAAAATTTTGCGCAGAATTTATAAAAAATCTGTTCAGAATCTCTACTTTGTTGACATCGTCTTCTATAATAAAACCATTCGAATCTTTTATGTTATGCAGATGATAAGATGTCCTACCAAGTGTATCATTTAGAAACCTCCATGTTTTCTTTGGGACATTCTTTAATATTTCTAGGTTTGTTGCATAGTAATTGTTCCTTGAATCTCCATAAGCACGTTTTATAACTTTACTAACTCTTTTCAGTCGCTCTTTAAGTCCAATATCATTAGGATATCTTTTCCTTTGTTTCAAGAGCCGATTCTTGTATGTGATAATTTTTTGTAAGTTTGTATTTATCCATGGATTTAATTTATTTTTTAATAATGTCGATTAATTTTTCTTCTTATAAGAAAACTCAATGCCAGATTTTATGCAACTAATTAAATTTAAAACGTCATGTGAAGTATTCCCAGTGTTTATAAGTACAGCAAGTTAAGTAGAAAGATATGTCGATAACTTTTTATAATCACAGACAAAATATTTACATTGGACAACGTCATTCAATTGTACATTGATGTTAATCTGTACATATATTATATTGTGGTCAGATATACTGCACTCAATTGACGATACTTTCATTGGCTTCAAAATATTGCAATAAACATGACCTATACATGTGTTACTTACTGGCCGAGTTATCAAATTATGACATTTTTTTTAAATCGTAACATGATAAAACATAAAAAATATCAGAGGATACAAATGTGTGTTTGATATCAATATTTGAATCACCGACAATGAATGTGGGATCTCTTCCATATAACAAAAGGCAATTCCCTACGAATCGTTCAAAATTATGTAAATTGCACTTCGGGGATCTATAATATGGTATTAGAGTAACCGTTTTGTCATCTGATTGGATACTTTGCAATTTTATAACAATTGATGCTATAAAATCGCTACTACAATCTACTTCAATATATTTTATATTTTCACGTATGTAAACCGATGTACCACCAAAACCATCCGAACGACAACTGTGTACCGAATTAAAGCCTGGCAAATTATATATTTGAGCAATATCTTTTTTAATCGAAGTTTCTTGCACAGATATTATTGCCGGTAAAACAGAAAACTTAGCAACGAGTGATTTGAATGTATCGAATTTTGCAATAGAAGAAATGCTTCTGATATTTATCGATAATATATCTAAAGATGATTTATTTTAGTTACTTGAATTGAATTCATTAATATTATAATAATAAATGTTCATTAATATAAAAAATAAAATAATTCAACTGTAATTCAAATAATATACAAGACTTATGATGGTGACTCATATTCATTATCCGATATATTCTCTACAGATTGTGCTGGTCGCGAACGTCTCATTTGTGCCTTATACGTCGTATCGTCTGCTAAAAGCTTGTCAACTTCATCCTGTGTTTTTAAAAGCCTGGGTTTCGAGAATTCGTTCATTTTTGTAAACACCCTATTACCAGTGGTATAAACAGCACGGTACCCAACATTCTTCAGTGATTTTGCGTACTTGAAAAGGTTTAATCTTTCACGGCTTAAAAAGTCATTTATAAATATGTTTTTCATTTTCTCTTAATTTTGGTTAACAGCCATTAATTCTGATTTTGCTTTTTTTTTGAGTTGAATTTAACAACAATGGATTTCTTATTTTTAAGAAATTAGCATCATCAATATTATCCGGTTGTATTTCAACACCAGCATCATTCGATAGTTTAACAACAACATCAACAGCTGTTCCACCATCTCTTTTCACACCAGTTATCAAACAATCATTTTTCACCCTTTGATCATTTAAATATTTTATCGATGCATTGGCTATGTTCAACTCGGATCGTAACGTCTTATTCTCCTTTTCAATCTTTTCTATTTTCTTCTTATTTTCTGCAACACCTTTCAAAATTTCATCATATTGCTTTACCATAAATTCCAAAGCCTCTCTCATGGCAGTCAACTCACTCTTCAATTCTACTTTCATTGCTGTCAGTTCAGCAGTTAACGACGTGTTGTTATTATTCCTTTTTGGCTCACATTTATCACACACAAATTCTTCTTCTTCGTAGGAGAGTAAGTATGTAAATTCTCGCTTGTTCAAGCGAGTACAAACAACATGAAGAGTTTTATTGCACTTATCGCATTCTATGCTTTTTTCGCTCTCTTCGATATTTAATTTGCAAACACTGTATATAACTTTTTTATTAATGTTACTTCTTCTACATGTTTTGGCATTCTTGAATATTATTATGAACACTGTTCGTTGTGTTACAAATGTATCTAGTTAATAGAAATTTTTATTGTTTATAAACAGCAAAATATTATTTTTTTCCTTAGGATTGACGAAACGATCAAAAAACTCGACTTCGCTCGAACAGGGTTGCCAACTTTGTCCCTTTAGCTTTATATATAAATTGTGCACAAAAGTCCCTATATATATCTCGATTAGCACTTAATTTGGCTCAGCCTGATGAAGTAGATCTAGAATGATTTGTGTTAAGTTTCCTGAAAATCGGTTCGGATTTAGATATAGCTCCAATACATATTTTCGTCCGATTTAATGTAAATGGTGCACCAAAGTCCCTTAATATCTTTGGGTTTGCACTAAATTTGGCACAGCGTAATGAATTAGGTCTAGATGTGTGTTGAGTTTCCTGAAATCGGTTCAGATTTAGATATAGCTTCTATATCTGACCAAATGAACAATTTAGTATCGGTTGCAGAATGACGTGTTTATGGTTTCAATTTCATTTTACTGGTCATTTGCGTACGTCCTTGTTGAATATACTCAAAGTGGTGAAGGGTATCATATAGTCGGCCTCGTCCGACTTTACTACTAAACTTACTGGTATATATACAGTATTTTTCGGTTAATTGCACATCAAAATTTGCAGAAATTTTTGTTCAATTAACCGAGGAACCATTTATCCGAACCCGCTTAATTGAATTGTTTGTTCAATTACAGTAATCACGTACAATTGGAACTAGTAATGATTTAAAAAACCCAATGTCAAATACAATGTCGCAGTTTTTCCTTAGGAATAAACATATGTTTTGAATTAGTAGAGATGCCTCCTAGTCTTTTTCACAAATTATGTCAAATATGTATGTAAAAAAATGACAGAATATTTTTCAATTATTATTATGCAATTAACCGGTGAAAAGTAAAAGGAAATTTATTTTTGATGACATGAATTTTGAACCAATTAAGCGGGAAAATCAATTAACGGGGTTTAACTATCCGAGAAAATTTACATGTATTTTCCTATGAAATATTTGTTGCCCCATCATGTGGTTCAACTAAGCGTGGAAACCAATTAACCGGAGGGTCAATTAACCCAAAAATACTGTATATATATATATATATATTAAAAATTTTATTTCATTAAGATAAACAATTACCTTATCATCAATAATTTATAAAATCAAATATGTATTTCGTATTTATGACCAGGTATTCTCTTCTTGTTCTAAAATACTTATAAACATTGATTGGTACTACTATTAATTGTTATTACTATTTATGCATGGAACTCGAAAAAAATGTAAATAAGCGACCGACGTTCACACGTGAAAGGAGAGAAAGGGAGACAGGATAGTTTTCGTCAAAAACAATCCAATTCTTCAATGCTATATCCTATTGAAAATGCATTTTCAAAAATAAAATTATGAGCAAGAGCTGAGCTGTGTGACGTTTCAATGGAACGTAACATTGTTGATGTAATCGAGCGAAGTATTCAACAGCTTACTTGACAAGATTGCTCTAAATACTTTATGGGCTATGGGTTTAAACCCCTTCATTAAGATAAACAGTTACCTTATCATCAACAATTTATTAAATCAAATAAGTATTTCGTATTAAGGACCAGGTATTTAATTCTTTTTCTAAAATATTGTTTTTTCACAATTTCGTAGAAATACCCCAGTTTGTATTACTATTAATTAAGATAGTAAAAAGTAGTAAAGATATTAAATAAAATCACGCTAAATTAAATATAATTTATGTTAATTTAAAAAAAAAATCAATCACAATTACATAACCATTCAACTATATATGTTAATATTACTTTAGTTAATTTTACAAATCTTGATATAAATCTGCTAGAAATGTTATATTTCCTTGGACAGAAATAAACGTTTTATTTATTTGGAAAATATTGCATTTCATTTGTAAAAGGTTTCATTTCAATTAGAAAAGGTTTCTTTTAATATGCAAAAGGTTTCATGTAATTTGGAAACGGTCTCGTTCATTTTGGAAAAAGTTTCATTTAATTTGTAAAATATTTCATTTAATCTGCAAAGGCTATATTTCATTGTGTAATTTGGAAACGGTCCCATTTATTTTGGAAAAAGTTTCATTTAATTTGTAAAAGATTTCATTCAATCTGCAAAGGCTATAATTCATTGTGTTTTTATTAATTATTCTTCTTGTTTGCAAAAAAAGAACGAAGAAACAGAAAAAAATAACAACATGACATGAGAGAGGGATATTCATCTCTGCTGATTGTTGCCACCCGTCACTATCACACGTGATATATTATTGGAAACATATGATCAGTTTATTTAGGGGTGTTCACACATCCGAATAAATTTGATGAATATTTATAAAAATATTTTTGTGTCATTTTCTGATATTTTTCCTTCGGATATCAACTAAAAATAATTTTAAATTGTGTTATCAACATAGTGACCCTACATTTGGCAATATTTATACAAATATATACATTTTATGTATATAAAATTACATATTATATTTATGGAAAAAAATTCATGTTTATTTCAAAATAAATTTGTGGGCAATAGCTATCTTCGATACATTGCCATTGTTAACGTGTATTATACGATACATTGCAATAAATTGGAAAACATTTAGTACTCTGATAAAAATTTTACTGGAATCTCAGACGTTCTTATTATAATTTTTAAAATTATTGCAATAATTATTGCAATAGCTATCTTCGATAAATTGCCATTGTTAACGTGTATTATACGATACATTGCAATAAATTGGGAAAAATTTAATACTCTGATAAAAATTTTACTGGAATTTCAGAAGTTTTTATTAAAATTATTGCTGGTTGTAATCACCTTAAACCACATTTTTACAGTATCTACGATACGATATTGATAAAAGTACATGACTTTTAAAAACTCAGTGTATCTTAAACATTTATTTACAGCATCACGTGCTTATTATCTAATTTTTATTGAACATTTTCATATACATTTCTACTTTCAATTACAATAGTTGACATCACGTGTCATAATCTTCACATTTATTGTATTTCGCCCAAAATATTCTAAAATTTTAATACTTTAAAGTAAATTATTGCTACCATTTGGACATTTGTTATTAAAAAAATATAGTTTTTAACGAAAACTCTCACTTCGAGCCGCAATACGGATTGGTTTTTTTGGATAAGACCATTCAGTTGCACCAAATACTGTCCACAGCATAAATATATTAATTATTGGTACATATAGTGCAGTGAACAAAAACAATAACAACAAAGTGCTTCGTTTGTTCGTGAGGCCGTCATCAGAACGCGTCGCGGATTCGATTTTTGATAATCGGTCAAAGTCCATTTTCAGGAATTCCTTGGAAACAAATAATAGTTTTGATTTTCTTCCTTTTTCGACAATTCTTCTCTAAATTCGTAGAGAAAATACAGTCGACTCCGCTTTACTGAAACGGAAAAAATTTGGACGTTTGTTTCAGTTATCCGATGTTTTCACTTAAGCGGGGTTCAGTTAACTGAAAATAATTTCAGTTATCCGAACTTCTCATAAGGAAAACATTTTCAAGTTTTAGGAATTTCAATAATTCATATTTTATATAGAATTTTATGAAAATAGAAATAGAAAATGGTTCACTGCTCAAAAGATGAACAGTATTTTCTATGCGTAAGGTTTCATACTAGCCGCTTTAAGTCTTTTTAATAGCTGACTTGCCTGTAATATGTAGTTGTAAATGAGTAACATTCTTCCTTGCAAAATTTGTTTATTTTTTTTTTATTTTATTTTTTTTACATTGTTCCTATTTAAAATTTGGGCATTTCCCCTCTGAACGGTACATTATGTAGCATTTTTTCGTACATCTTTGTTACTTGTATATAAAATATATAAATGCGGAACTTAGTTTTTTCTTGAATTTTCCAAATGGTTTTAAAGTTTGGCCGAACGAAAATAACGTTCTTCGACGTCAAATTTATATAAACTTGATACACATGTCCTACGGCGAAAAATCAATAATTGCAGAAAAATATATGTTAGGATGGGCTTTGAAGATGTGTATTCCTCAATGCGAAATATTCTGTCATTATTCTTCATTCTCACAATTTTAAGTAATACGTAGTGAGTTGAAAGGAAATTGGAATATTTAACTCCAAAAGCTATTTCAGTTATCCGATATTTTCAGTTATGCGAAGTTTCACTTATGCGGATTAAATTGTGGGCGATTTACATAAAATGTAATAGTGCAGGAAATCAATTTCAGTTATCCGATATTTTTCAGTTAAGCGACTTACAGTAAAGCGCAGTCGACTGTATCGTTTAAGTTCTTAAATTTTTTATGATAAAATTCGTTGAAGATTTTCGCTTTTATTTTATTCCTATTGATCGTTTTTTTTTTTGCATATTGTCACCAGTAAATATAAACAAAAATATATTCATAAACATTCTTGATTTACATACGAACATATTGTTACATACACCAGCATCGTCGCTTTGTTGTTCTGGCTAGTTGGTCAGCCAGTGACTCGCATGTGAATAGATATACACACGCATGTAAGCATACATGTTACATTTTCGCATATTCCCTTTTCTGTTGTGTCCGTTTTATTGCGCGGTCTCCCGCCAGTGTAATATTACGCAGTCCCCGGCTGTTATATATATATTAGTACGGTGACGTATAATATTATATTTTATGGTAAATATAATACAGTAAAATCCCGATAATTCGTAATGCCAAGGGACCGAATGTTTTATACGAATTAACGAGGTTTTCGAATTAGCGGGAGGAAGAAAGTAAAAATACGAATTAACGAGGTTTTTATTCAATCGTGAGTATACATACATATTTAGGTACGTATATTTTTTTATTTTTTCAAAACAAAATTTCTTAAAAACAATTCATTGTGACAAAAAATCTTAATTCACCATGGCACGTATCACCCTTCAAACACATTGTTTTCCTGAAAGTTATGTTGTGCCTTTTCTTAAAGCGATCGAGTCATTCTTCGCTGACTTTGAAAGTGTGTAAGCCCAATTTAGCGGCAAACGTTCTAGCCTTTTCTCTCATAAGCACTCCTCCAATTGGGATATTCGATTGACGGCTTTGCCAGGCACATACAAAAACCTATGTATTCCCACTTCAGAGCAGAGAATCACTAGTCAGTGGTTTACCGTTAATGACTTCGATGAGCACAAGAAACTGGGGTTTCCTACAAAGAATGCGGCGTCCGCTACTTTATAATGCACGAATGAAGAGAAAGAGATAAACAAACCATTTTATGTTTACGAATTATCAAGGTTTACGAAGAAAAATTACGAATTATAACAGGTATTTAGGCATTTCGTTAGAAAAATTTTACGAATTATCGAGGGGACCGAAATGTATGGGATTTTTACGAATTATCGCGGTTTTTTCAAGGGACCGGCATTTTATTACGAATAAGCGGGGTTTACGAATTAACGGGGTTACGAATTATCGGGATTTTACTGTATTTGTGTCGGGGAATATTATTAAACAACATTTATTTATTAAAACATTTATATGCGTTTTATTGTGATTCTTGTTGCAAATTAAAATTTATTGGTTTAAAAAGGGTCTTATATATCTACGGTTTGTGGCGTATATTTGGCATATAGTAGCATATTTTTTGATTATTTTAATAATTTATTCACATCTTATAGCAATTTTTATTGTAAAAACGCTAAAATCGGTAGCTTGTTTGTTTCATTTAACAATTTATACTCTACAATTGGTAGCTAGTTGTTTGTTTTGATCGTTAGCTACAATTGGTAGGTTATTTTCGTGTTTGTGGATTTTCTTCAAAGTTGTATAGTTACTGATAGTTAGATATTTTTATTGAAAAAATCTTTCATTTTAAGCTATTTTTTTAATTATTATTTAACTGTCTGTAAGTTTTCATATTTTTCTTTTACATTACATTTGAATTCGACTTTTATTTTGTATTCTACTCACCTCTTACATATTTTTGGTTAAAATTATAAAATGGCTTCCACTCCCTTGAATTTATTCATTCGTGCTTCAACGCTATGGTGAGATTCGCTGCACACTTCGGTGCATTGAAGGAAGACGAATTAGATATTTATGATCTTGAGGTTAGGAGTGATGAGATTGAAAAATTGTGGAAATCACTCGAGAAAAGTTTCAATAATTGGCTCTCCCACATAGAAAATCCCGAAGGTCTTGATGTGCTTGAATATATGCATTGTTCATCAAGTATAAATAGACTGTTATCTAAGATTAGACGTTTTACTAGATCATCTCTGAATTCTTCAACGAGCAATACAGTGGTTTCAACAAGGAGCATCCCGATCATATTCTCCCGAGAAAGCCGTCAGTTGCTGCCTCCTTTCATAATATTTCGTTCCACACCTCTTGTAATGTGGGAACACAATATTGAATATTGGGAATACTAGAATAGGCCAAAGCTGTATCGTGGGCCTTCCAAACGCAGATAATCTTCATAATCTCGCGATTCTTCCATGCACTATCGATATTCTCTGTAGAAATATTCTGAATTGGCCCACTTTCGGTGATTTGTTAAGTGCGGTTTACATTAATAACTCCCGATTGACAGACATTGGGCGTCTATGTCATCTGGTGAGTAAACCTAGTGGTGAGGCTCGAGAAATCGTCTCGAAGTTTCCTTTAACTCATCGGAGCTTTAAACCTTCTCAACCTTACATATACATTTGAAAACTTTGTTCGGCCTTCCTGTGCTGGAACAGGGAAGTAGTTCTGGACTTAAGTCTATCCAACGCGAAATTAATAGTTGTCTTTCCCAATGACAATCTATGACATACCTACGGATAATTGGGATCCGATAGTGGCATTTCTTTGCTTGCAAAAATTGCCCAAATTGACACACGCGTTAAATCTAAATCGTGACAGAAAGGAATCGTACTTTTCTGTGTTTGCATGAGATGAGAAATGGTAATACTGTATCACATTCGAAGAATAGAAAAAGTTCCGTTTCGTCTCCATGTGCAACTTCTACTCCTCGTTCGTCCTCTGATGCATGTTGCGTTCTTTGTTCAGAGCAACAAACACTACATTCTTGCTATCGTTTTGAACATTGTACACCTGTCGACAGATTTAAATTAATCAAAAGGCTCGTTTGCCTTCGTAGGGGACACAAAGTTAAAAATTGTAAATGTCGTTGTGAGTCCTAAATCAAATGGTGACTCCTAAAAATTGTAATATGTCGTATTCTGCTCCGGCACTTCGACCAAAAAATTTGATTCTTTGTCTTCTTCCGCTGTGATTCATCCACCCGCATCGAAAACTGGTATTCGAAAAACATTTCACGCCACGCAGAACAAATCAGTTCTATTGGGAACAGCCATGGTCAATATTGTTAACAATGGTGCTTGTTTTTCTGTTCGGGCGCTAATAGATCCAGCTTCTGAGTCGTCTTCCATTTCCGAACGACTTCAGAAGAAATTGAAATTGCCGGTTAAACCCACAATTTCGACAATTAGTGGAGTAAATACTACTGTTGCCTCAACTTGTCGAAAAATATGTATATGGGTTTGCTCACCATGCACTATGCAGACTCGTTGTAAGGCGGCCCTCAACAAATGTAACACAATTTGTCTCAAATATCGCGGGGTCCCTAATGGCCCTTTCTTTCCACAGGTCCTTTCAGACCTTACATAACCGCGCGGTCCCTAATGGCCCTTTCGGACAACAGATCCTTCATGATCTGTGTAATCGCGTGTCCATAATGGCCCTATCGTTAGTAAGTAAGCTTGTATTTTAAAAAAAAGTACAAAAAAATATGGGAAAAAATGAAAAAATGTAGATCGTTTTGCTCACCATGCCCTATGCCGTTATTTATAATTTCTTACATTTATTAAAACATAGATAGTTTTTTTTTTAAGGGAGGCGGCGAATGTTTAAGCAACTGTATGCGTGATATCTGTCTGTATGTTACTCCTTGATGCTCAAAAGAGGCGGCAAAACAAGTGACAGATAATTATCCGCTAAAATGTCAACGGCGCTAGAGCAAGGTTGCAATAAACCGTATCGCATGCATTTTAACGAATAATGAAGGACCAAACCATGGGTCAATAAAAATTAGTATTTTTATATATATCTACATTAAACATCCCAACCCCCTTGAAACATCATGGTATGTTTCTAAATAATACACTTAGTATATGATAGGTACGACAGGAGTGTGAGCAATTCGAGAAAAATCGGAAGTGTAATTGTAATATAAAGTCACAAGTAAATCTGCAGTTCGATTCGCACCTTACGTACGTAATATTTATAAAATAGTTTATTATAAGCCACAGAGGAACCTGCAGTTACAGTTTCGGGTTTCAATCGAGTTTTTATTAATGCACGACATATTATAGTATGAAGTCGAAAATGAACCTGCAGTTCCAGATTCGGACTTCAATCGAGCTATTATTTTCCCGAGCTATATTCGAGGGCTGGGCCAAATAGGACGCATCAGCATTTGTCGCTATACCGAGATTTTCCGAAGGTCGCTTTACAACATTTTTCACGTTTCAATGTTGTTTTATGAACTCCATTGAATTCCAACTGATTTGCCAGATGAGCGCAAACCAGGGACTTAAACTGACAACAACGATTTTGATTAGCTTGAGGGTGCCGCTGGAGTCACAACCTGAATCGAGTTATTCTGTTTTGAAGACTCCGTATGATGACGTTGACCACATTTTGCACAACTTGTTTTACTAGTACAATTTACTAGTTTGTGTTCCATTGACAAACAATTTAGACAACGATTTTGTCGTTTTAAAAATGCAAATCTATTTGCGGAGGATAATGGAATGAATTTCTGACACAAATGAAGGCGGTGTGGTTTCTCATGACATAGAAAACCAGGTTTTCGAATTAAAGGGGAAGACGAAATTTTAGAAACAAGCTTACTAGATGTGTAGCATTCCCAGACTAAATTAAGCCTTTTCCAAACTAAACATTTTACAAATTAAACGAAGCATTTTCCAATTGGAATGAAACATTTTACAAATGGACCGGCCGAACTTAACGCTTTTTCACTTGTTTTATTTAACATAAATATACTTTAAATCATCGAGATTTTTTTAATATCCTTACTACATGAAAGTACAAATAATACAAACTGGGATATTTCTTAATGTTTTAAAAATATAGACCAAAACTAGGATCGCATTTTTGATCTATGGAATTTTGAAAGTAATAATTTATTGTTTATAAAATGATTATTTTACATTTCTTAGAACAAGAATTGAATACCTGGTCCTACATACGAAATACATATTTGATTAAATTAATTGTTGATGATGAGGTAACTGTTTATATTAATGAAGGGGTTTCCGAATTGCAGTTGTGAAATTTTCAAAACCCTGTCCATAACGTAGTTAGAGCAATCTTGCAGAGTAAGCATAGTCGCCAGATTGTTTACTAACTCACAAACAAAGGTAAATACTTCATATCTGTTAGGCTTGAGACAAAAATATGATCACGATTTTACAAAATTGATACCCCAATAACGAGAAAAACTAATATTCTTTGAAAAGTGTGGATTTAATCTTGACCTACGAAGAACCTAAGACAAGTAACAAGAGCACACATTGTGTTACCTACGGTAAGAGGTCGAAATGTTACTCTAATTGCAGCAGTAAACAACGGGAGCGTTATTCATCACACAATTATTTCTAATTCCAGTGTAAATGCAGACATATTTAAATTATTTACAGAAAGCCTTTGGAGAAGACAATACAGAGTTGGAAAATTCGTTCTCGATTATGAATAACGAGAACAAATACACATGAAACATGACATACGAAATTTGATTTAATCCAAAAGATGCAACCTTAAATTCCTGCCGCCTTTTTCTCCAATGCTAAATACAATTGAAAATGCATTTTTATAATAAAAATTATGTGCAAGAGCTGAGCTGGGTGACGTTTCAATGCAACATAATATTGTTGATGTAATTGAGTTAAGTATTCAACAGCTTACTCGGCAAGATTGATTGTTATGGAGATGGCTTTGAAAATCCCACAAGCTGCAAGTCGGGAACCCCTTCATTAAGATACAGAGTAGTTACATTATCACCAACAATTTATTAAATCAAATATGTATTCTGTATTTAGTACCTGGTCCAATTCTTGTTCTAAAATATTTATACAAAATTGATTGTTACTTTAAAAATTTCATTTACGTTTATAGCAAAAAATCAATTCAACGTCAAAGAATCTACTATTTTTACAAGTTTTGCACCTTTTTACTCGAAAACCTTTCCTGGACGCACAAAACTGGTAAAACATTGAACCAAATTTAAGAGAACACAAAACAAAATGGCGTTCTCTTTGTAAACTTTTTACTCGAGAAATTTGAACGAGTAAAAATAGTAAACAGGAATGCCAACTTCTGATTGACTGTTATGTTGATTTACTAGATTTGCGTTTCCGAACTTTTCAAATTATTTTGTACTCTGAGAGCGATTTTGAAATGTTTCCTTTTTACTAGTTTAACGATTAAAAAGTACTGGAAAAGACCATATATTTGTTAATATTAGCTCTGTCTATTTACTCGATATTTGGTAACAATTGTTACCAAATGTTACTAAACGTTGTCTGTTTACCCAAAAAACCCAGTAAAGGAGAGTCAAGTGAGAGAGCAAGTTTGACAGTTCTACAACAACAAACATACTCGAGTTTACTGAAAGAATTTTATGCAGTAAGATTTTGCAAACTCAGTCATTTTTGTATCAGATGCTTTAATACCAAACACAAAAATTATTCAAAACTTTTTTAATTTGCAAAGTTCAATTTGAAGTTAAATTGTATAAAAATTACAGAAAAAAGAAGAAAATTCGTAAGTAATGCAAAGTTTCATTAAATTAGAAACTAATTCTTTATATTTTTAGGTAAGTTCCAGAAAGAGGGTAATGTAGTGATGCAGGAACATGTAAGCTGTTCCCGGTGAACATACCAAATACATTTTTCTTTTATAGTTCATTTTATTTTTAATATTAAATGCAATACAAATAATTGTGTTCGTCCTTTTGTTGGCTACTTTGGCGCAAATAAAATGTGTTCTTGAATCAATTGTTTATTGGCTAAATCTTACTAAATGTTGTCTGTTTACTTTTCTCAGTATTACCCCAAAATAGAGTAAAAACGGCTTACTCTCTGAACTAGAACTTATTGTCTGTTTACTTTTCCCAGTATTACCCCTAAATAGTGTAGAAACGGCTTACTCTCTGAACTCTCTAATTAAATATTAGTGGAAAAGTTAACAGATACACCTATTATTTGATTTAGTTTCCAAATATTGATTTAAATCTACTGGAAATATTATAATATATGGATATATATATATATATATATATATATATTTCCGTGGACAAAAATAAAGGTTTCATTTAATTTGGAAAATGTTTCATTCCAATTGCAAAAGGTTTCATTCCATTTGTAAAAAGTGTCATTCCATTTGTAAAAGGTTTCATTCCAATTGGAAAAGGTAAAACAGAAAAAAAGTGTTTGTTTGTGTGTATGTTCCCGATAGACGCAAAAACCGCTGAACAGATGTGAATGAGATTTACGCAGAATGTCATGACATGCCCTGAAAGTAACATAGGCTAGATAAACTTTACAAATTCGGCGTAGCAGCAGTAGTAAATATACGTCACAATTCCGGAACACGTAATATGCGTATATTTTAATCACTTTAGTAGAGGCAGCGAAACGCCACGGGTCCAGCTTGTTCCATATATAAACCGATCAGACTTAAAACTTGTGGTGTCAAAAACATAGTTCTATGTCCAGAATTTTGTTTGTATCTTCTTATTAATGTTTTCTTGCTGAATTTATGTTTATGCAGGTTAAATTTGCAGCCCCGGAAGTTGTTCTCACTTCCCCGCCCGTGGGTCTGTTGAAATCACACTATCTTCTGAAGGAATCAAGATAGGATGCTGAAATTTTGCATAGCTTTGCCTTTTGTGTTTTAATCGTGTGTTCCTGATCGCTAAACTCAAAAACTATTGCCCCGATTTTACCAACATGTATGGACTGGCACTATGGGGCATGAGGAGTGTTTCTGTGTAGTTTGAAGTTCATCCGACAGATGTCGCAATATTTAGTTTTTTATACCCTTCACCATAGTATGGAGGGTATATTAATTTTGTCATTCCGTTTGTTACACATCGAAATATTCATTTACGACCCTAAAAGTATATATATATTTTTTAACAGGTTAAAATTCTAAGACGACCCAGCGATTTTCGTCCGTTCGTCTGTTGTAATCACGCTTCTGAAGGAATCGAGATAGGGTGCTGAAATTTTGAATAGGTTTGTCTGCAGCCAGTTCAAAGATTTGGGGTTCTTGAGCGCGTTTTTCAACCGAAGTCACTGAACATTGGAACATTGGGCTCTTATTGGGTAGTAAATGTCACCACAAAATATTATAAATGTAGGTCAACTTTTCCTGGTAGCCCCTATATAACGGTACCCTCTATTTTGCAGTATTTTGGGGTTTTTGTGTCATATCTTTCGATATCTTTGATCATATCTTACTTTTCTGTAATTTAGTATTTTGAGTTCTTAATAGATACCAAAACTCTCCACGTAAAAATGTGAATATAGGGCCATTTTTTGGGTAGACCCCATATAAGGGTACCCCCCAATTTTCGGTATTTTGGGGTTCTTGAGCGCGTTTTTTAACCAAGCTCGCTGTAATTTGAGGTCATTGTAACAAATCTCCCTACCAACAATTATTAGTATTCGCCCCGTTTTTGGGGTAGTCTCTATACAACCCCTGTTTGCGGGAGCAAAGGGGGGGAAAAGCAAATTACCACCAAAAAAGAAATTAAATAAAACACACACAGTTTTATATTAGTCCAATAGTAGTATTGGATATTTTATTTGAATGGAATATTGTCGTGAACAATATTTTTACCTTTTTTTATTGCTGTGAGATCTCGGTGTTGGATGTAATCCAAGAGAAAACAAGAAGAAGAATAGCAAACAACGCCAGCGGTGGTGTTGCAAAGTGGCGCTTAAACAAATGTCACTCATAAAGTGACAGTACGACTTTGTGATGAATATCACAAGGTTGTACACGATAGTCTGTTAAAAATTCAAAACGGAGCATAAATTAAAATACCTAGGTTTAAGTGTAAACATTGCCGCCAGCCTTGCAACATCTTGCTATGTTGCAATGTAAATTAACTCTAACTATTTACAAATTCAATTTTTTTAAATTTTTTCTTTTGTTCAATTAAATTTTTCAATATATATATATATATATATATTTTTTTTTTTTATTAATTTTTTTATTTTTGTTATTAGTTTTTGTACAGGATTGCACTCATTGAGTACGCGGGGCAATGCCGCGCAATCATTAAATTTACAAATTAGTGTTAAGGCCCGGGATAGCTCGTCTGGCGAAAGTGATCCAGTAGAAATCACATTGGGCATGGACCCGACAAGACCCGTCCAAAGATGGTAAGTTGGGCCCATGGAAATCCGGGGCTAGTGTAAGTCTGCGACTTTATCACTTTCGGATACACTTCTGCACCCAGCACCACTGCAACGCGCGACGATTTAAATAATTGCGGATCCGCAAGCATCATACCTCCGTAGTGCTCCTTTAAAGTTTCGGAGGCAGATTGTGTTGGGGACATAAGGTGGGCTAAATTTGTAACCCGAGCGGAAACCGACAATCGTTGGGTGGTGTCGAAGGTCGAGACCAGTGTAAACTGGGAAAACCGGTCTGGCCCGACTGGGATGGAATTTAGTCGCAACGACTGGACCAGCGAATTGAAGTGCTCGGACTGGTATTATTTTTTATGGGAAACCAATTGAGCGACGATAGTTGGCCTTATAACAGGTTGGATTGGTATGCTATGTAAAGAAGTTACATGCGAAGAAGAAGAAGCAGACGGAGTTTTCATTGCGGACGGACTTTTGTTGCTACTTGAAGAAGTAGCCGGACCATTATTAGTTTGTTGGGGAAGTTGGGCAGAAGAATGGAGAATGTGTGATGCTTGCCCTTGCATTGCTTACAGCCTGGATCCTTACGCCAATCACGGAGCAGGTGGTCGTAGTTCAAACAGTTAGCACATATTGAGTGCTTGACCACAGCTCGGATGCTCCTGTCCAGGCTGAGCCTCTTGAATCGACCGCATTGTCGAATGTGGTGATTTTGTGGACAGTACTTACAACGACGCTTACCGGAATCCGTTGAGCCCGCAGTTGATTTCGGCGTCGCCACTGGTACTTTGCCGTCAAAGCGCCCTTCAGCACCACCCGGTGCAATTTCCCGTCGAGGAGTGGATGGCGCAGAGGACATCCCGGCCATGGGCTGCATCACTGCCTCAGGCTGAATCACAGCAGCACAAGGTGCGAGGGCAGGTTCGATACTACTAACCTCAGCTACGGTACTAGTGCATTTCTTTGGAGCGTGTTCCGTTAGGGGAACCGACATCTCTTTCCTCATCCGACATGGGGATGTCTTCCTCATAGTCAGGAAGAGTAGCGAACATCTTGTTTTGATTTTCCATTCTACAAGAAAAAAATAAAGATGGCGCGAAAGTGAAAGAGAAAACAAAAATCTAATTGGTCAAAGCGACCAGCTTAACCACCGGACGCCTCACAATGCCATTTTCAGATTTTACGTCGGCGACACGAACGCGACCGTCTGTCCCGGGAAAAACATTAATGACCCGACCTAATTTCCACGATGTTGGAGATAATTGTTCATGTCGAATTACCACTAAATCGTCCGTTTGTATATCGCGATGCGGAAATTTCCATTTATAGCGTTTATGAAGACTTTTTTAAATACTCTTCTTGTTTAAGCGAGAATTGCTATTTAAAATGGTTTAATAGTTAGCCTTTAATTTGAAAGGTCGAAACCGTTCAAATCTGTCTACTCCTCATTATTACATCCTTGTAATAGTATGAGACTGACAGATTTCAACGGACATTTGTTGACATTTTGCTTTTGCGCCACCTTTAGGCATCTTTGTGTAAACAAACATTATTATTATTACTTGATAGCTTTCGTTGCAACCTACTGGCCACACATCTTGTTGTAAACACCCGGGCTTAAATAGTAAGCCATCGTACATATTGTTGTGCATTAAAGGTAATATCGTTACCAACTAATAAATATCGGCATTGGTCGAACCTTTTATTCATAAACATATTGTGTTTTATTTCTATTTATTTTTGCTCACGAGTACGCATTGGGCGTACTGACTCTATGGGGAGATTCGTTGCACTGTACCTGCCAACCATCCAAGTCCCTATAGTGCGGACTTAACATTTGGTCACTTCGAGCCGCGATACGGATTGGCTTCTTTTGGATAAGACCATTGGGTTGCTGCTTTTACAGTCCACAGCATTAATAAAATAATTATTGGTACGTATAGTGCAAGTGAGCAATTACAATAAAAACAATAGTGTTTCGTTTGTTTGTGTGGCCGTCGTTACAACGCGTCACGGATTCCCTCCTTTTGTTGGCGATCGGTCAAAGTCCATTCGCGGACAGTCATAAGGGAACATTGTAAACAAAATTAGAATTTTTGCTTTCATATTTTCTCTAAATTCGTAGAGCCAATATTGTTTACATATCGGTAATTTGTTGTTGTTAAATTCGCGAACAACATCCCTCAATATTCCTGTTTTGATTGTTGTTATTATTTGTCATATTGATGGCATCGATAATATACAAAAATATATTCATAAATATTCCTGTGACATATGTACGTTTACAGCCTATTCGTGGCTGCCTAATTGTTGATTTACACACGTACGTATTGTTACATATTCCAGCATCGTCGCTTTGTTGTTCTGGCTAGTTGGTCAGCCAGTCACTTGCATGAATAAATACACACACGCATGTAAGCATACATACTGCTTACACTAATTCCCTTTTCTGTTGTGTCCGTTTTATTGCACGGTCTCCGGCCACTGTATTATTACACAGTCCCCGGCTGGTATATTAGGACAGTGACACATAATATTATATTTTATGGTAAATATAATATTTGTGTCAGGGAATAATACTTAAATATTTTTGGACATTTTAAAATCCAGTGCACCCTACAATCGGTCAATTGGACTTTTGTATAGTGTAGGGTGAATATCTAGCATATTGTTGCTTATATTTAATATTTTGGATTTTAAATATTTATTCTGCATTTCGTTGCAAACTAAAAGCATCTGTTGTTTTTAATTATACCCTTCACCACGCTGTGGTACAGGGTATTATGTCTTTGTGCATATGTTTGTAACAGGCAAAAATAATTGAGATAGACCCATGGTTCCTTTTGAGAATATGCATAGAATCACTTTCTAAGTCGATTTATGCATGTCCGTCCGTCCGTCCGTCTGTCCGTCCGTCTGTCTGTCCATGTTAAATTGTAAACAAAGTACAGGTCGCATTTATGATCCGAATTGGATGAAATTTGGCATAGGTCACTTATTCGGCCCAAGGACGAACCCTATTGAAATTGGGAAAAATCGGTTCAGATTTAGATATAGCTCCCATATATATATTTAACCGATTTAATGTAAACGGTCCCTATATATCTTTCGATTTGCACGAAAGTTGGTACAGGCTAATCATTTAGGCCTATAATGATGTCTGCCAAGTTTCGTGAAAATCGCTCCAGATTTAGATGTAGCTCCCATATATAGTTTCGTCCGATTTCAGGTAAATGGTGCCCCAAAGTCCCTATATATCTTTTGATTTGCACGAAATTTGGCATAACGTACTGAATTAAGCCTAGAGTGATGTCTGCCAAGTTTCGAGAAAATCGGTCCAGATTTAGATATAGCTCCCATATATAGTTTCGTCCGATTTCATGTAAATGGTGTCCCAAAGTCCCTATATATCTTTTGATTTGCACGAAATTTGGCATAACGTACTGAATTAAGCCTAGAGTGATTTCTGCCAAGTTTAGAGAAAATCGGTCCAGATTTAGATATAGCTCCCATATATAGTTTCGTCCGATTTCATGTAAATGGTGCCCCAAAGTCCCTATATATCATTCGATTTCCACGAAATTTGGCATAACGTACTGAATTGAGCCTAGAATGATGTCTGCCAAGTTTCATGAAAATCGGTCCTGATTTAGATATATCTCCAATATATAGTTGCGTCTGATTTCATGTTAATGGTGCCCCAAAGTCCCCATATATCTTCCGATTTGCACGAAATTTGGTACAGCCTTATCATTTAGGTCTAGAATGATGTCTGCAAAGTTTCGTGAAAATCGGTCCAGATTTAGATATAGCTCCCATATATAGTTTCGTCCGATTTCATGTAAATGGTGCCCCAAAGTCCCTATATATCTTTCGATTTGCACGAAATTTGGCATAACGTATTGAATTGAGTCTAGAATGATGTCTGCCAAGTTTCATGAAAATCGGTCCTGAGTTAGATATATCTCCCATATAGTTTCGTCCGATTTCATGTAAATGGTGCCCCAAAGTCCCTATATATCTTTCGATTTGCACGAAATTTGGAACAGCCTATTCATTTAGGTCTAGAATGATGTATGTAAAGTTTCGTGGAAATCGGCCAGATTTAGATATAGCTCCCATATATAGTTTCGTCCGATTTCATGTAAATGGTACCCCAAAGTCCCTATATATCTTTCGATTTGCACGAAATTTGGCATAACGTACTTAAGTGAGCCTAGAAGGATGTCTGCCAAGTTTTACGAAAATCAGTCCAGATTTCTATATAGCTCCCACTTATAGTTTCGTCCGATTTCATGTAAATGGTGCCCCAAAGTCCCTATATATCTTTAGATTTGCACGAAATTTGGTACAGCCTAATCATTTAGGTCTAGAATGATGTATGTAAAGTTTCGTGAAAATCGGTCCAGATTTAGATATAGCTCCCATATATAGTTTCGTCCGATTTCATGTAAATGGTACCCCAAAGTCCCTATATATCTTTCGATTTGCACGAAATTTGGCATAACGAACTGAATTGAGCCTAGATTGATGTCTGCGTTGTTTCGTGAAAATCGGTCCACATTTAGGTATAGCTCCCTTTTATTATAGATTGATTTTAAGTACTTGACGCACCAAGGAACCAATAGAAACAAAACGTTCTGAAATTAGTATAACGTATCCTATTTATATTTGTTTGAAGTCGATTTACATACTTTATGGATAGATCTACGTAGATTCACATTTAGATAAATATCACATATTTTATTTCATTCAAGTTCATGCTAATAGTCCTGTTTAATATACCCATAGTGGTGAAGGGTATCATATAGTCGGCCCCGTCCGACTTTACAACTTTCCTTACTGGTTTTTATTTAATATTGTGAATATTTTGTGCCCTACAATTGGTCGTTTGGACTTTTGTATTGTGTAGGGTGTATATTTTACATATTAGTTTCTTGGTGAACCTAATTACTTTTTTGTTATTTTGGTAAAAGCTACAATTGGTAGTTTATTTTCGTTTTGGATTTGGTACATGTTATTTGGTATTTAAATATCTCATATTTGATTTGTCGTCTTTTTAAGCAATTCTGGCTAAAGTTTATTGAAAGTTATATAAATATAATCTGATTCGCAGATTATTTTCCAAATATTAAATTTTTTGGGACATTTCGTTCCCTCTGGAATAATTTTTGAATTTTTATTTGAAATTTTGGAAGTTTTTATTTTGTTTGTGTTAATTTTATTTGAATTTAACATTTCTTGTATGTTCCACTGATTTGTCTTGAACTTGTAATTGTTTAATATTTTGGTTAGATTTAAATAATGGTTTTCACTCCTTTGGACTTATTCATTCGTGCTTCCAACTCTATGGTGAGATTCGCTGCACACTTCGGTGCATTGAAGGAAGACGAATTAGATATTTATGATCTTGAGGTTAGAAGTGATGAAATTAAAAAATTGTGGAAATCGGTTGAGGAAACTTTTAATAATTGTCTCTCACATATTGATAGTCCTGAAAATCTTGATTTATTATATAGCAAGTATGAGGTTTCATCTAAAGAATACAGGGTTTGCATATCCACTATAAATAGATTGTTATCTAAGATTAGAAGTTCTAATAGATCGACCCTGAATTCCCCTAGCAATTCAGTTGTTTCAGTAACGGAGCATCCCGATAATATTCTTCCGGGAAAGCCGTCAGTTGATGCCTCCTTTCATAACATGAGCTCGTCGTCCCACACTTCTTGTGATGCTGGAACACAGACATCTAGTTCCGAAATATTGAATATTGGGAATACTAGAATAGGTCAAAGCTTTGTTGTTGATTCTCCTAATGTAGATAACTTTCACAATCTTGCGATTCCTCCTTGCAATATTGATATTTTCAGTGGAAATATACTTCATTAGCCCACATTCAGAGATTTGTTTAGTGCGGTATATTAATAACTCCCGATTGACAGATATTGAGCGTTTATGTCATCTGGTGAGTAAAACTAGTGGTGAGGCTCGAGAAATCGTCTCGAAATTTCCTTTGACTCATCGGAGTTTTGAACCAGCGTGGAATGCATTGAATTCCACGTATGATAATCCACGGCTTATTGTCCATAGCCATTTGAAAACTTTGTTTGGTCTTCCTGTGCTGGATCAGGAAAGTAGTTCAGGACTTAAGTCACTTCAACGAGGAATTAATAGTTGTCTTTCCGCAATGGCAATCTATGACCTACCTACGGATAATTGGGATCCGATCGTGGTATTTATTTGTTTGCAAAAATTACCCAAATTGACACACGCTTTATGGGAGCAAAGTGTAAAATCCAAATCGTCTCTTTCATCTTGGAAAGAGTTAGATGCATTCTTGACAGAGAGAATTCGTACTCTTCTGTGTTTGCATGAGATGAGAAATGGTAATACTGTGTCAAACTCAAATAATAGAAAGAGTTCCGTATCTCGTAAATGTATAGCTTCCAATCCTCATTCGTCGCCTGATTCATGTTGCGTTCTTTGTTCAGAGCAACATACAATACATTATTGCTATCGGTTTGTAAATTGTACACCTGTCGATAGATTTAAATTGGTCAAAAAGCATCGTCTGTGTGTTAATTGTCTTCGTAGGGGACACGAAGTCAAAAATTGTAATAGTCGTTGTTGTCGAAAGTGCAATCAGAGACATCACACTCTATTGCACAGATATAGCTCTATTGTGAGCTCTCCGAGTCAGATGGTGACTCCTGTAAATTCTAATTTATCGTCTTCGGCACCAGCTTTTCGACCACGCAATTTAAATGTTAATGGTAGTCATTCGTCCTCTTCCACTGTGAACGGTCCACCCGCATCAGCGGTCACTGCTATTCGACAGACCTTTCACGCCACGCAGAACAAAGCAGTTCTATTGGGGACAGCCATGGTCAATATTGTTCACCATGGTGGTTGTTTTCCTGCTCGGGCGTTAATAGATCCGGCTTCTGAGTCGTCTTTCATTTCCGAACGACTTCAGAAGAAATTTAAATTGCCGGTTAAACCCACAATTTCGACAATTCGTGGAGTAAATAGTACTGTTGCCACAACTTGTCGAAAAATATGTTCATTTAAACTAGGTAGTTGTCGTAATAGGTCTCACAGTTTGGAAACGTCAGCATTGGTAGTAGATTCCATATCGGGAAATCTTCCAACATGTTCGGTTACTTCGGACCTTAAATCGGATTTGTCAAATATAGTTTTGGCGGATCCTCAATTCCTTGAATCTCGTCCAGTAGATATTTTGATAGGAGCAGACTTGTATCCACAAATAGTAAAAAATCATAGTTTTCGACTTTCGTCTGGATCGCTGCTCGCTCAAAATACTAAATTTGGCTGGATTATTACTGGTCCTTTAACATAAATTGTTTTTCGTAAATCGTACGAAATCGTTGTAAGGCGGCCCTCAACAAACATAACACAATTTGGCTCACATATCGCGGGGTCCCTAATGGCCCTTTCGTTTCGCGGGGTCCCTAATGACTCCTTCGTTTCGCGGGGTCCTTCATGACTCTATCGTTTCGCGGGGTCCCTAATGGCCCTTTCGTACCACAGGTCCTTTCTGGCCTCACACAACCGCGGGGTCCCTAATGGCCCATTCGAACAACAGGTCATTGATGATCTATATAATCGCGGGGTCCCTAATGGCCCTTTCGTTAGCAAGTAAGATTGTTATTTGAAAAAAGTAAAAAAAAATGATAAAAAAAAATTGGAAAAAATATTTGAAAAAATGTAAAAGGTTTTGCTCACCATGCACTATGCCGTTAATTATAATTTATCATATTTGTTAAAACATATGGATGTTTCAAGGGAGGCGGCAAATGTTTAAGCGAGAATTGCTATTTAAAATGGTTTAATAGTTAGCCTTTAATTTGAAAGGTCGAAACTGTTCAAATCTGTCTACTCCTCATTATTACATCCTTGTAATAGTATGAGACTGACAGATTTCAACGGACATTTGTTGACATTTTGCTTTTGCGCCACCTTTAGGCATCTTTGTGTAAACAAACATTATTATTATTACTTGATAGCTTTCGTTGCAACCTACTGGCCACACATCTTGTTGTAAACACCCGGGCTTAAATAGTAAGCCATCGTACATATTGTTGTGCATTAAAGGTAATATCGTTACCAACTAATAAATATCGGCATTGGTCGAACCTTTTATTCATAAACATATTGTGTTTTATTTCTATTTATTTTTGCTCACGAGTACGCATTGGGCGTACTGACTCTATCGGGAGATTCGTTGCACTGTACCTGCCAACCATCCAAGTCCCTATAGTGCGGACTTAACACTTCTTTTCACCGTAAGCAGAACTGATGAGTTAGCGCTTTAAGTTTTCTATACCGATTGACGATATGCAAGGGAGATTCTTGTATTAACGGCTCCGGAGGGGATAAAATAGGAGAACCGACCAAAAAATGACCTGGAGTCAAACCTAAATTACTATCAAGACTATCATTCATCGGACAAATCGGTCGAGAATTGAAACTGTACGAGAGAGAACCGTAGAGAACTCTTCAAATGTATATTTCATGTTTACAGCGTGTTTCCGAAAATGTTTTTTAAAACTGTTCACCGCAGCTTCCCAAAGACCGCCCATATGTGGGACCCCAGCTGGGATGAACATCCAGGAAAGCTCTTGATATTGACATGCAGAGCATATTCTATCGCGACTTTCATGAACAACAGATTTGAATTTTTTTTTATTTTGTAATGTATTTATTTTTTATATATTATTATGATACAATCATTTTATGTAAAGCCTCAGCGCAAAGATGGCATTATGGGGGCAGTTGGCAACTTTTTAAAACATTTCAATGTAAATTTACAATTAAATAATTCATATTTCAATAGTAATAATCATAATATATATTTAATTTACAACAAAAGTGTTTCCATCAGACTGCACAAGTAGTTTTTACATGCGGGTTTAAATTGTGATAATGTTTGTGAAGATTTTATATATCCAGGCAACTCATTAAATTTCTTTGTCCCTGTATAGTCAATTCTTTGTTTTGTTTTCTCTAATCTACATTTTGATATTCTCAAATTGCTACAATTGCGTGTTTGGATATTATTTTGGTTTTGTTCTAATATAATCGTTTGGTGACCAATATTATTGATATTTTTGAAAACATAAATTAATGTTTGGTAGATGTGTAAACCATGTATTGGAAATATATTTGATGAATAGTTTTTAAACAATGAAGTGGTAGAATATGCATGTGGCAGTTTATAAACCATTTTTAATGCTTTATTTTGCATTCTTATTTGATTTATTATAAGCATATATTATTGCCATATAATTCAAATGTGATTGTGTTAAGGAATTGAATATCATTAGTTTTGTTGTTTGATTTAATTTACTTTGCATTTTGTACCAAATACCGACTGCAGGTGCTATTTTCTTCTTAAGTTCTTCTATATGCACGTCCCAACATAAATTACACTGAAGATGTATTCCTAAATACTTTATGGAATTAACTTCACATATACTTTTACCATCCACATATATGCAAAATTTCTCTGCATCTGGTCTTGCGGTCTAAATCTAATAATTTGAGTTTTTTTAGGGTTTAGTAATAAACGGTTTAATCGCGAAATTTCAACTATTAAAGCAGCATCTCGTTCCATCCTAACTTTCAACTCTATCTCACTTTTATATGGGTATAATAAACATATGTCATCTGCATACATAATAAGTTTTCCAAAGAGACAAAGGTTTTGTATATCATTCATATAAATGGAAAACAGCAAGGGACCTAGACCACTTCCCTGTGGAACCCCAACATTTATTGAACCCAAATAACTTTTTTCGCCATGAATTTCAACATATTGTTTTCTGTTTTTTAAATAGCTTTTAAACAATTCAATTTCCTTTCCTTGAATACCCTAATATCTCATTTTATGTAACATTATATCGTGATCAACGAGATCAAATGCCTTCGTAAGGTCAAAAAATATTGCAGATACACCATTGAAACCCTTATCAAGTCCACTACAAATTGTGTGTGTCAAATTTACAACAGCATCTGATGTTCCACAACCTGTTCGAAAACCAAACTGAAATTTATACATTAATTGGTTGTTTTCTAAAAATGTTTGCAGCTTATTAAATAGAATTTTTTCTATGATTTTGTCGATTACCGATAAAACTGCGACCGGTCTAAATTTTTCCACGGATGTGACACTTTTTTCTTTTGGGATTGGTACAATTTTATGTATTTTTAATGCGTCAGGATAAATTGAAGTCGAATTCATCGCATTAAATATATGAACCAAAATCGGTGATAACTCTTGTGATTTGACCAATTTTGGTGAAATGTTGTCATATCCAGGACTTTTAGAGCTGTCCATTTGGGATATAATGGATAAAATATCTGACAGATTTATGTTATCTATTCTAAATCGAACATTTACCCTAGGCAATGTCTGTAAAGCATTTACTGAATCACATGGTAGTTGCTCAATTTGTGATCTTAGTTCAGATGCAATGTTAAGAAAATAATTATTAAATAGATTCGCTTTATCTTTATGGTTAGTTATATAATTTCCATGCTCATCCTTCAAAACAATATCATTATTAACGGATTTACCAATAGATTCATTAATAAATTTCCAACATTTTTTGGGATTATTCCCAATTTTCTTTAAATTATCTTCATAAAAGTTCTCTCTACAAATCCTACTGGCAAGTTTTATAATTCGACTTAAGCGTGTTAGAGTATTTTCAAGTTTATCATTTTTATTTTTTAACCTTCGCCGTCTTTTTAACAAGTTTTTCTTAAGTAGTAAAAGTTTTTGAAGATTTATATTTATCCAAGGGGAAATTTTAAATTGTAATCGTGTACTACTTTTTTCATCAACTGTAGAACCTTTTATAGCAGTATGAACACACGATATCAACCCTTCAGTCATAATACACACATCTGAATTAGAATAGCTATTTGGCAATATGTTTTGTAAAATGGTTTTAGCCTTTTGGTAATCAATACTTTTTTAGAGTCTCCAACTTGTCGTTACCACAATTTTTAAATTTTAAAGTACATAAAAGTAGGTTCACGCTCAAATTCTCGAGAAGCACCTACGAAATTGGTGCCGTTGTCAGAGAACACAGTCTTGGGACATCCGCGTCGCGAAATGAACCTGTGAAACGGTGCTAAAAATGTTGTCGTAGACAAATCTGAGGTAGCCTCTAAATGTATTGCTTTTGTAGAAAAGCAAACAAATACACAAACATAACCTTTAGTAATTTTACAGTAGCGACCAGTAAAAAATTTAAGGTCAAAGGGACCAGCAAAATCAACACCTGTAGTGGCAAATGGTCGCGTTATGGTTGTTCGTTCCGGAGGAAGAGCAGCCATAATCTGTGTACAAGACTTTTTCTTTTCTAACATGCAAGGTTTACAATTACCAATAACTTTACGAATGAGTGAAGTTAATCTGGGAATCCAGTATTCACTGCGCAGCAGACGCAACATTAGTTGATTTCCACCATTAATGGATATTAAATGATTTTTTTCAACAAGCAAACCAAGAAATTTGCAATGGTAGGGAAGCAAAATAGGATGTCGTTCTGAGTAGGTGACCGAACTAAACGTCCATTTAGTCGCATAACACCTACATCATCTAGAAAGGGATTTAAGGACAAAGTCGAACTTTTTGAATTTAAGGGCCTATTGTTAGATAAACAACTATATTCGTCGGCTTAATACGCTTTTTGAGCAAAAACAATTAGCCTTATTTTCACATTTTTTAGTTCGGAGCTCGTAGGAGCTTGTCCTTGAACGATATTTTGAGTAGGACAAGGATGTATTTTGTGAAAAAATCTAAAAATGAACGATACAACTCGTAAAGCCTTTTCTAACGACGAAAAATTATCTAAAATATCAACGAAACTTTCAAAGTATGAAAAGTGACTTCTAATTGCACGAATTTCTACATCCGTATCAAGAGCAGACAAGTCGCGCAACCTATATTCAGAACTTTTTAAACGGAGCCAATGTGGTCTGTGCCACCAAATTTGAGAAGAAGCCAATTCGACTTCCCAAATCAGCAGGATTATCTTCGGAAGATACATGATGCCAAATATTTTTACCAACGTTGTCCTGTATTCTCGAGACCCTATTCGCAACAGAAGTTGACCATGTAGAAGGAATTTCTTCAACCAAGATAGAACGATCGTAGAATCGGTCCAAAAATATGTTTTTGAGAATTGTATATTAATCTCAGCGGTAATAGCTTTGAAGAGTTCAGAGGCCAAGACCGCACCACACTACTGTAGGCGTGGAAGAGGAAAAGATTTAATAGGGGCCACTTTAGTTTTACATGACAATAAATGAGTCGAAATGTCAGCATTGGAGGCAATAATACGAATGTATATTACCCCCGAATTTCTGCCAAGCACCCTCCGTCGTAGACGGAAGAGAATCATCCCAATCGATGTGATCTAACCAAATACGTTGCATTATAATTTTAGCTACAATTAAAACAGGGCCTAACCACCCAATGGGATCAAACAATTTGGCAATAGTAGAGAGCACTTCCCATTTAGTGTAGGTGGATTTTTTAAGTGGTAAGTGGTTTTACATTAAAATAAAATACATCTAATTGAGCATTCCAACGAATGCCGAGAGTCTTTGAACTGCTGGCTTCAACAAAATCGAGAAATTTAGTGTCGATTAGGTGTTCAGCTGGAAGACATTCTAGTATAGAACGATCATTAGAAGTCCATTCCCGCTACTCAAATTTAGCTGAAGATAGGGCACGTATTAATTGATCTCTAGAAATATGCGCTGTCTCTAAATTGTGGTACCCAGTTAGTACGTCTTCAACGTATCTGCTTCGGTGTCATCTGCTAACTGCAACAAAGTACGGATAGCCAGATATGGCGCACAGTTGACACCAAAAGTCACCGTCTTCAGCTCAAAATCTTGAATGGGTTTGTCGGGAGAATCCCGGAACAGAATACGCTGAAGAGGTGTGTGAGCTGAATCTACTAGAATTTGGCGATACATTTGTGTAATATCGCAATTGAAAACATATTTGAATACTCTCCATCTCAGAATGAGTAGAACTAAATCTAACTGAAGAGTCGGACCGACATAGATCACATCATTCAAGCTATTATCATTTGAAGTTTTATTTGAGGCATTTAAAACCATCCTTAATTTGGTAGTTTGTTTCTGTGGATTTATTACTGGATGGTGTGGCAAATAGCAAACCGTAGAGTTTGCAGAAGGAACAGGTACTGATTTCATATGATCTAATTCTAAATATTCCTTCACCACACCATCATAAATTTGCTTAATATTTGGTTTTTTCAGCAGAGAAGCCTCATTACGAATGAATTGTCGTAGACAATTTGCTCTAGAATGACCAAGGTTAGGTTGGCCAAAGAATTCTGGTTTGATTGGTAGAGTGACAATATATCTGCCATTGGAGTCTCTTCTAGTAGTTTTTTTTTATAATTTCCCTCACAATATTTGTCAGCAGGAGACAAGATTGAGCGCTTGGAACCTCTTCTAGTTCACAAAATCGAAGAAGTGTCTTCTTTATATTATCTTCTTCAGAATATGCAACGTTAGTAGAAAATACTCTGATGTTGCTAGCAGAAATGGAAACAGTAATGATCCAGCCAAACACAGTATTTTGCGCACCAATGCTGTAATTTCCATGAATTGTGAAGAATCTAAACATGATGCAATACTAAACGTACACAATTTCTTAGACAATGATGAAACAGTTTGATTAACACCAGAAATAGTGGCTTGAGTGGAAGTTGTAGAAAGGCCCAAACGCTGTTGTAATCTATTAGTAATAAAAGATGCTTCAGATGCAGGATCAATCAAAGCACGAGCTGGATAGGTACTACCCTGATGAACAATATTCACCATAGCTGTGTCCAATAGAACCGTCCTATTTTGTGACGTATGAAACACCTGTCTATTCACAGAACTAGATTGTTGGCCAGAAGGCGTAGAAGGAAGATTCGGGTTAAAATTGACAGTTTCTGGTAGACGGGGAGCTGGAGCAGAACCTGATGGACCATGAGAGGATTGCGGAATATTACTAGCAGTACTAGTAACTGGAAAAGCTTCCCGGTGTAGCAAGGTGTGATGTCTTCTATTACACTTAGCACAACTATGAGTGCTGTCACAATTTTTTATATCATGACCTCTGGAGAGACAATTAATGCAACAATGACGACGCTTAAAAAGAGAGAATCGATCTGAAAGAGAACGATTTCTAAACTCAGGACATGATCTTAAATGATGAGATTGCGAAGGGCAAATCACACAAGATTTTTCAGGAGATGACCAATTGGAAGTTGTAGAACAGGTGGAACGAGAACTGGAAGCGTTCGTAAAATGTGTCCGCACTTTTTTACTATCTACTTTCTTGGAATCACATATACCTTTGATATCTTTAAGGCATGTTAAAGTATGAACCCTTTCCGTAAGAAAATTGTCCAGATCATTCCAAGATGACAGCGCTGATTTATTTTTGACGCTTTGTTTCCATAGTGTAACGGTTTGTTTGGGTAGTCTTTGCAGACACAGAAATACTAATATGGGATCCCAACCGTCAGTGGGAACGTCATAAATAGCCATAAAAGAAACACAACTATTAATTCCACGCTGCAAATTTTTTAAACCTGAACTTGACTCATTTTCAAGAACTGGAAGATCGAAAAGAACTTTTAGTTGATTGTTTACCAAAATACGTACATTATCGTAAGCTTCTTTCAATGCATTCCAAGCTAAATTGAAACTTTTATGCATCAATGGAAATTTAGAGACTATATCTCGAGCTTCGCCACTAGTTTTCTTATGAAGGTGGCCCAATTTTTCAATTTCGCTTAAACGAGAATTGTTAATGTAGACAGCTGAGAAGAAATCCCTAAATGTGGGCCAAGAAAGAAAGTCACCATTGAACACGTCTATATCACATGGAGGCAAATTAAGACTATGAGTCAAGTTATCACCTGCTGGTGGCTGATTAACCATAGCTTCCGACCTATTTTTAATTTCATCTATCTTTCTATGAATTGCGGATAACACCTGCAGAAAAGCGTTATAAGCAACATCATACTTAGTTTCAACTGAAGTGAAGTCGTCTGGATACGCGTCCTTTGAGGTTTGCAAATAATTTGAACACTTATCAGATAAATTTTTCACCTTACTCCAAAGTTCTTTTGCTTCATTTCCTTGAATCTCCAGCGAATAGATATCAAGGTCTTCATCCCGTAGGTCAGAAAATTTGGTAGAGAACTTGACTAGAGCGTCAGTTGCTCGGATGAAAAAGTCAAGGGGAGTAAGCGACATACTATCCGATTAATAAAATTAGCAAAACAAACAGAAAAATTACAAAATGTTACTCAAAAGGATTATATGTGTGTGTAATTAAGGCAAAAACTCAAATTTGTAACGATAAGAATAATTTAATTATTCAGAATTAGCAGCAAAATGTATAAAAAGTGCTCAAAACACGAAAATTTAATGGACTTTTAAGAAATTTAATGTAAAATTCAACGACAATTTTTCTCAGTGTACCGTAAATACACTAAAATTTCTCTCAGTGTAGCGAAGCGGACACAAATTTTTATAAATTTTAGAAAAATATTGTGGAAGAATATAAAAATTTAGAACAAATTATCAAAAAATTCAAACTGTTTTGAAAAATAGCAACTTTAGTTAAAAATGCCGAATATAGGGTGCATGGGCTGTAAAATGCACACATAGCGACAACAAGTTAACAAAAAATTACGAAATAAGTTTAAAATTTTGCGAAAAAACCACAGGAAAAATATTTTAAACGTATTATAAAAAATCGATAAATTTTATAAAAATAATCGATAATACCAATTGTAGGGTGTACGAAAATTATTTAGTAGCGACACCACCGGAATCTCCAAAAAAAAAAATAAAAAAAATTAAAATTTATTTATTTCCAAAAATATATTTTTAAAAAATAATAATTTAAGTTTCACGAGTCCCCTTAATATAGCGGGTGTTGTGTGTGCGTACGTGTTTATATGCCTACCAACGCAAACCAATGGTTAAGCATTAACAAGGCACTGCAGTGATGTGTTTTTGTTGTTATTTTTTATGACCACTCAACGTTAGACAAATAGCCGTTGAATTGTTATTGTATTTTTTCTTATTTTCTTTTCTGTCTTATTTTTTTCGGAAATTACAATAACAAAACTAGTATTAGTTTTGCGAATA
>NW_026882954.1:0-44661 GCF_032173495.1 Musca vetustissima
ACCTGTGCAAAATTTCAGCACCCTATCTCAATTCCTTCAAAAGATTGCGTGATTACAACAGACGGACGGACATGGCTAGATCATCTTAGAATTTTAACCTGATCAAGAATATATATACTTTATAGGATCGGAAATGAATATTTCGATGAGTTACATACGGAATGACAAAATTAATATAACCTACACAATATGGTGATGGGTATAAAAATAAAATAAAAAATCGAAAAAATCGACTGAAATTGTTTTAAACATAAAAATAATAGAAATTTATGGTATGGTGGCAAAAAAATTGCCAGTAGTTAAGGTTTTTCACCCTCGATGAATATGAAATAATTGGTTTTACAGTAAGTAATGAATAGTAGATTATTGCAGTACGGGAAAATACCAAATTTTGTCCGTTTACTTTTTGTAAAAATTGAGCCGCGAGTAGGTTCGTTGTCTGCTTCGATCTTCCGCTACAAGGGTACCTCCAAATATTCAGTATTTTGGAGATTTGTGGCACTTTTTTGATATTTTGAGTTGTTATTAGATATCAATTATTCTTACCGTAATTATCAATATTGGTCCACTTTTAAGTATTCGGGGGAGTTTGGGCACGTGTTTACACAAAATGGCTGCAATTTGATGCAGGCATAATAATTCCTGTAGAGACGGAGAAGGAAATCTGGTGACAGATGCAGACAGCGTGTTGAGGATCTGGAAGGAGAATTTTGTAAAGTTTCTGGTATCAAATAGTAACGTTGAACAAGATACCCCAGAACCAATTAGAGATGACGGCCGAGATGAAGTCAGAATAGCAATTAATCGGCCGAAGAATAATAAAGCAGCAGGTACCGATGAATTACCAGCCATACGCTGACCAGGAGCATGCACCAAATGATTAGTAAAATTTGGCTAGAGGAATGCATGACAGAGATTGAAACCTCAGCTTTATATGTTCCGTGCACAAAAAAGGGGACAAGACGATATGTGCCAACTATAGAGGAATTAGTCTCATTCCCATCGCATATAGTGCTATCCAGCGTGCTGTATTAACGACTGAAGCCATTAGTCAATGATATTATTGGATCTTATCAAGCAAATCCACGAAAAACACATCAACACATTCCACCTATTCGTCGACTATAAAGCCGCATTCGACAGCCCTATCCGCTCAGAGGTGTTTAAATATATGCCTGCGTTCGACATTCCTGCAAAATTAATACGGCTACTCAGGAAAACTTTAACTGGCATAAGGTCAGCAGCTAAAATCGGAAAGGACCTATTGTAGTCCTTAAATACCAGGATTTAGACAAGGTGAAAGTTTGTCGTGTGATCTCTTTAATATCATGCTGGAAAAAGTCATACGTGATGCAAATGTGAACAGAAATGACACTCTGTACACCAAACAGCATATGTTACTCGTCTACGCCGACGACATCGACATAATGGGTTGAACATTGCGAGCGGTAACAGCCACCTTTGAACGAATTTAGGGACTGGCAATAAATGGCGAGAAGATCAAGCTGATGGTATCCTCGACATAGTCAGACGTATCGAATTGCAGCGACTATGGTGACTAGGTTATGTTGTGAGAATGGATGAGGATGCCCCAGCTAAAAAGGCATATAAAAGCGAGCCAACTGATCAGAAGGGGAAGGCCACAAATTCGATGGAAAGTTGAAGTGGACGACAACATCTCGAAACATGGTCTTTCAATTTGGAAGAGCTGCGCACAATCAATACGTTTGGATATGTTTATCTTCGGAATTGGTTGTAATTTGGTATTTTGAATTCTCATTCGATGTCAAATCATACTAGAAAAAAGGAGTAATATTGGTATACTTTTTAGGATAGTTTTGTTATACCTAGTTTAAGAAAATACGGTAAAACTACTGTAAAGTAAACCTAGATCCGAAATCCCTATATGACACACATAATTTGAATAGTCTAAATATATGTGCATGATATTTTTCACGATAAATGCATTCTACAAATGTCATGGCCTAAGAGTAGATATCTATCGTTAACATCGACTGTCTAACTAATTTTATATACATACGATTATTTTTGTAATTTTTTAATAATTTCTTTTGTAGGTGCGTGTTTAAATAACCTTAAGTACATTAGGCATATAAACAATGATAGTTGTCTTACAACACACTACTCATGTATTTATACTCAGCAGCGCCATCTACACATCATGTATAAACTCTTAATTAAATAGTATTATAGCGAAGACACAAACTAACAAGAAACTCTGAGTTGTACGCACAGGGCAACACAATTTTTTTCATTGAATTTATGGACAATTACCAAATTGAATATTTTTAGATATATTATTCAGCACAATTAAACCTATATAGGGGAGACTGGGGCACATTCGGCACTTTTGTTCAGAGCTCTGTATCTCAGTATTCGATACGTCTTAAAATAACTAGAAATAGATTCATGTATACATATAACTCCAGCATAAAATAACGCTTTAACTCAAAAACTTGACCTAGGTCTTTTATTTAAGAATCCTTTTTTTGTTTATTAAAAACATATTTTAATACCCTCTTGGCGGTATATGCGCTATGAATGGCAGATATCCATACTCTGAATTAATATTTTTACTAAACTTAGATTAAGTCAGTCCGACAGGTCCCGTCCACAACTTCTGGTACCCTCCCCACAAATTATTAATAAGTTTAAATATTAAATGGAGCGAGGGGTATCAAATTTGATTAAAAGGATGAAACTCATTTCACCGAGCCTACAATGAATCTGAAGATTAAATCTATCGACGCACTCCTTCTAGTACCTTCCCACAAGTGGTCAACATTTACCATTTTTTAACCCATTCCATGCCGATATTAAATGTGTATTATGAAAAAATAGGGTAATGCCCAAAAATATATAATTAGACAATAGACTTACATTTAGACATTACATTTCCTACATACATATTTTTTTGGAAAATACTGTTCGCAAAAACACATATATAAGGATAAACCTAAATTGTCAAAATTTAATGAAACCCCTGAAGGCCTATTTCAGAGTTCCTTTCAAAAAATTGTTAAATACTTGATCGTTCCTTTTACTCCTCGTAGTAAAAAACACGCAACCTACTTTAAGAATTCAGTAATGAATGCATTAACATAAATTTATTTATTTTTTTATTGGTTTTGAAATACTGTTTAAAATGTTTCTAAATAATAATAAAATGACAAAAAATAAGCAATAAAATTAAAATAAGTACAACAAATGAATTTCATCACAATTAATATCTATAGTAATTTGGTTTGAATGGTCCCGATTTGTTTAGGCCCAAATATTTGGCTTGCTCGTCGGTCAATTCGGTCAGATGGGCATCGAATGTGGGCAAATGTAAACTGGCCACATATTCATCTAAAAACAAAAAAACAATTAATAAATTAAAAAAAATACTGAAAAGAAATCTTACCCATTTTCTTTGGCAATAGATACACGTCATTCTTATAACGTCCAGGCACTGCATTGTAAAGTTCAATCAAGGCCAAGGCTTGTGTGGAAGCTGTTACGGATACAACAAATGAGGGTATTGTCGAACATGACATATTCACCAATCTACCCTCGGCGAGTAAAATAATCATTTTGCCATCAGGCCAAATCACATGATCCACTTGGGAACGTACACGTTCCCATGTCAATTCGGGAGTGTGTAAGCTATTCTGTGAAGGTGAAAATTATAATGTTAATTCGATTTGTTAAATGAGTATTATTTTCAAATCAGCATACCACATCAATTTCAGAATTTGAGTGTCCCATATTACAAACTATACAGCCATTTTTCATACGGTCCATATGTTCACGAGTAACAATGTTTTTGTTACCAGTCGCCGTCACTACGATATCGACATTACGAATGACTTCATTCAGAGTGACTACACGATGACCATCCATACTGTAAAGAAAATATTTAATTGTAATATTATTTAATAACAGGGGTATAGAGCTCTAAACTAAATATCAGAAGGAGCGGACCAATAGGTTCGCACTTCGAAGTCTATGTGCGGTTCGTTAAATAATAAAATGCACAATTGCCCCATCTTCGAGCTTGACATGTCGCATATTTTATAAATATTTACCTGGCTTGCAGAGCACAAATAGGATCAATTTCAGTAACATAAACAATACATCCCATAGCTTTTAGGCTCTTGGCACAGCCTTTGCCAACATCACCATAACCACAGACAACAACTTGTTTGCCGCCAAACATAATGTCCGTTGAACGTCTTAAACTGCAAATAAACACACGCATACATATAATTAACTATGTATTTGAAATATTTCAAAGTTGTATCCTTACCTATCCAATATTGAATCTTGAACACTATAGAAATTATCAAATTTCATTTTTGTCACCGAATCATTGACATTAATGGCTGGCACTGTCAATTTTCCATTCTTTGACATGTGATATAGGCGATGGACACCCGTCAAGCTTTCTTCCACAATACCCTTAATGCCCTTGAAAAGTTCAGGATATTTTTTCAAAATTAAATGAGTGGCATCACCTCCATCATCCAAAATCATATTGGGTTCCCAGCCAGGGGCATTGATGCATTTATCCAGACACCACCAGAAATCTTCTTCGGTTTCACCACGCCAAGCGTAAACGGGAATGCCAGCTTCAGCCAAGGCGGCAGCAACGGCGTTCTAAATTTTACTTTTATGTTAGTTTTATATTCTCAAAAAATTAATAAATAAATAAAAGAGTTTGTGTAATTACCTGTGTTGAATAAATATTGCACGAAGCCCAGCGCACGGAAGCACCCAATTCAATGAGACCCTCTACCATAACGGCAGTCTGAGCATTGATGTGAGTACAGCAAACAATTTTTGCATTTCTCAATGGTTTATCATCACGTGCCCGTTTCCTCAATGTCATAATGCCAGGCATTTCTTGTTCGGCAATTTCAATTTCCCGCCGACCAAAGGAATATTGACTGAGAACATTTTTCACGCAGAAATCAGTAAATCCTTTGGTATTGCGTTGTTTCTTTTCACGTGGCGAGATGACAGTATCCTCGTCCGAACTGGCCGTGAAACAGGCTGTAAACAAGGAAATAATTATAAGTTAACGAATATTTTTGGAGAATTACAGAAATATTATTCTTACCAGAGCTGAAGGAGCATGTTGAAGCTGCAGATGAACGTCTTCTTGTACGGCTAGCTAATTTAAGGGCCTCTGGTTGGACAGATTCTTGCTGCAAATAAAAAATGAGATGCAAAAAATAAGTTTTTTTAAAACAGTGGGTAATAGTAGACCTGATATATTTCTAAATTAAAAAGAGTTCGGAAAATCTTGGAATACACTCCAGCTTCACACTATACATTAAAAAATTAAGCAAACTATAAATGCAAGCGGTATATTCAAACTTTAGAACCCAGAGTCACAGAAACATAACAATAGAAGTCTCATTAAACCATATAAGACGTCCAACAAGTTAAATGTGGATTCCACCGAGTTCCGAATTAACGGCATAGTTTTGCAAATACATTAGAAGTACAACAATTTCATTAAATACAAACGTTCTTAATTACCCTTGAAAACACCTTTTGGAACACCTATTTAACAAATATAATTCTAGAACCAATAGCTCTTAACAGTATTAGAAGATTATTTAGCCATTAAAATAAATTCTTACTAACAATGGCGCCCAACGTATGTAAGTAATCCACCTTACAAATGGCGCCCAATTATGTGCACATTTATGACAATCAATGTTGCATGTAGCGCTCAATAAAAATCAGGTCCTAGTCTTAGGAATCATTTCACAGTGCAAATAACGCAAAATCGCTATTAAAAAAGGATTTGCATTCGAAAACCATGCACATTGAGAATATCACTCATCAATCCAAAAGAATGAATTAATTTGTGCTTTCATAGGAAACATTCCGAATTAGAAAGCCCCGTTGGGTCACAATTAAAGTCATTCAAGTTGAAAGTGTATACTAATAACGCCGGAACTACTTCTTAGTTTTTACAAGACTTTAAAAGTTCTTTTATTATTTCCTTGAAAATACTGCGCATTGCAATTGGCGCCCAATAAAAATTATATGATTATATGATACCTAACATTACACAATACAAATGTCGCCCAACGATTTGTCTTCGAAAACCATGTACATTGAAAACACAATGGTCTTAGGACAATGATTTAGACTTTAGAACAAATATTCACTGATCATGGTACCCATCGTTTTGTTACACTTGCAAGTAGTCCTAAGAATCATTTAAAATTCTCAAATTGAACATCTCAACAAACTAATTCATTCTGATAATGCGTCCAACGTTTTAATTAATGAGAACTAGTCTTAGGGCGTATTTCAAATTTCATATGAAATTGCTTAAGTGGTACCACTTTGTATTGAATCCTATCTCTCTTGATGCCTTCCGGATGTAATGGGAAAATATTGAACAAGTTCCACTTTATTGTTTTCGAAAAGTTTAACATGACCAGAAGCACGACAATTAGATCCCGCTCAAAATGGACTTGGAAGTTTTCGTTACGTTATGGCCTTAGAATGGGATGTTGAGAGAATTGCTGCATGTGTTGTGGCGGCAAATCCAGAAATGTGTCGACTTAGAACCTTAATCTGCCATCCACAGGCTGGTTTTTATACCCTCTTTTATACCCTCTACCGATAAAGTGTTTATATTCACGATCAGAATTAAATTCTATGTCTATTCTTCCATGACCTTTTGTCTGTTGAAACCACGCAAAATTTAAGATAAAGTTTTGAAAAATTGCACATACATTGTTATTACTACTAGGATATAATAGTAATAGTCCCTATATATAGCAGTCGTTACATCGCCCAGGAGCTAAAAATCGACCGATATTTAGTTTTGCTGAAGAAATATACCCACATGATCGATTGCTGTTTTGTTTCCGGTTCATACGTATAGATCCATGACTCGTCACCAATTCTCACCATTCTCGATTGTCCAATATCGAATGCATGCTGGGGGAAGTAGTGCCCACAATTCCGCATAACAAATGGTATATCAGATGGCAATCTTATTTGACACAGCGATCATTTTTCCGAGTGAATTGTGCCATGTATAAACATTAATCATAATTGTTTGAAATGATTTTATATCCATTAGAATTTCGAAACTACTTTCCAAAATTAATCTTTGGCAAATTTGTTAATGGAATATTTTCACCTTTCCCGATGATTTAGGAAGCAAACATTCATAAATTGTTTAATCACACAACCCAATTAGCATTACATTAAATAGTTTGTGAATTATTATTTTTTGAGGGATCTTTAACCCCAATATCAATCAATAACTGCAAATTATATCTAAGTTATAGTAATTAGCACGTGAATATCATAAATAAACAAAACACTTCCTTCACCGATTACATACAGACACACATATCTTATTTGTTTGCTAATTGATCTTATCTGTATTGTAAAAAATAATTGTTTTGTTATAAAATAAATTTTTCTCTTCCCACCGGCTATTGTTAGCATTAAATCACAATTGATATCATTTAAACGGTTTATAACACAATTATCCGCTAGAAAAAAAAAATCAATAAAAAAATCTTCCTTAAATCAAATACTGACGCCATCATCCTCATCGCCATCGTCCATTTCACAATTAACAATTAGCCATAAATTAATTAACATAGGTCTGCCAATGGTGTTGTTTTATCTTCGATTATGAACAAATAGCGAATACATAATATATCAATTGAATTATTTCACCGTGCTCCTTAAAATATAAAAATAAATGTGGAATTCCATAGAAAAATCCGATTTATTTATCACGTGCTGCCGCGTTGACTGATAAACGAGATAGACTCTCTTCAATGAAGTGTGTATGTCCACCAATAATCTATTTCTAATAAATATGTATTTTGAAGTATTACTGTCGACAGAATGTCCATAGGACCACTATCTACTGTTTGGTATTATTATTAATTTTAGACTTCAAGATTTAATGCAAAGATTAGACATTGATAACTGATATTGTTTACGTACATATGTGTATGATAGATATAAGTATCAGTAGTCATATCAAAATTGAAGAGGACAAGTGTGAATGTTTCAAAAATTATTAATTAATCATTGGGTTTTACCATCGAGCCACCGATTTATTTTCTTTTCACCTACGTATTACTTTTTCGATTGATTTTTTGAAGAAAAAACATTTTTATCACCTTATGGGAAAATATTATTAGCGTAAATATAACTATGTCCGTCCTATTCAATTGAATTTTATTATAAAAACAAACATTTAAATATGCCAAAATAAGGATTAAATACTTAAATATACTACTTTGGAAAGCCCAGATCTTAAGCCTATTATGAATGTGTGGTCAATTTTGTAGAAAGAGTCAAAACATTATAGAATCAGAAGCGAGATGGATTTTAAAACAGCTTCAAAAACGGAATGGGATCAATGCGTCTAAGTGCGGTTATAAAACAATAATGATATCCAACAAAATACCTCCCCCATTCTCGATTTTAAATCTTCAAGTTTTTCATTAAGCTGGTAAATTAATACCATTGCATGTTTGTAACTTTACACATATATAATTAAAGATTTTAAAGGAGAAGAAAAATAATTTGCAAAATTAGGTTGTTGTTGTTTTTGGTGATCAAAGAAAAGACCGTTTTTGATGGCGGGCTCACTGGAACAACGGAATCCGGAAATTCCAAGGTTGTTAGAAAGAGTACATGGATTATTGACTTCGCTCAAAAATTATCAAAATGGCCATTACTGACCACAAACTAAGTTAAAAAAAATATATAGTTCTTCATCGATGGTTTTATCCTAGTTCAAACGATAGCCGATACCGATTCGATTATTAATTTTTAAGTTATTGTGCCCGCCATACGTTAAAACGCTTCTTCGAGAAAAATGCGTTTAAAGTTTGAGAATCACTCTTGTCGTCTCTTGCTGCTAACACAATAAATCGGCTATATCTTCAAAAGTTCTTGAGATTTTCACTTGAAATTTTGTAGGGACATTCTTTAATTAGAGTAGATTCGAACTACATCAAACATTTTGACACAGAGAATGGGGATTCCCCTTTTTATACCATCATACACAGCCAATAAATATATTTCGGAAATCTAATACTCACTCACAAAGAAGTGCAGCGCTGCAGATGCTTGTTTCCAAGGGAATTTCTATCCACTATCTACATAAATAAAAATGTCATTTCCTAGGAATTGGGTTTGGATGCTTGAGAATGGAGAGCAGTGACACAGGAAATGTTCTAACTTTTCGCTGCCTTCTCCACACGCTCTACACTAGTTGCTTCCCTCTCATCCAATTTTCAGTAAGTGCGCCTGCAGGCTATTATGTCCTGGAGAATCGATATTGGTAGAAATCTAAGTGAACTTTCTGACGAACATTAAAAATTGTAATAGTTCTTTACGGGAGTACAATCCGCTAACAGGTGTTTAAGCCATGCCTGCGTTCGTCATTCCTGCAAACTTAATGCGGCTATGCAGGATAACTTTAGCTGCATAAGATCAGCAGTTAAAGTCGGAAAAGGCCTAGGAGCCCTTCAATGCCGAACCAGTATTCAGACAAGATGACAGTTTTCGTGTGACATCAATAATATCGTGCTGGAAAAGGTCATACGTGATGCAAATGTGAACAGAAATGGCACTATGTACACCAAACAGCATATGCTACCCGCCTACGCCGAATAATCAATCGAACATTTCGAGCGGTAACAGCCACCTTTGAACGAATTGAGAGTGAATCTGCAAAAGAACTGCCAGTCCTTCTTTGGCAAGACGTCCAGTGGACTCGGACTTTGGAACTAACTGTGGAACAGTTCCGAGGTGGTGAACGATTTTATATACCTCGGTTCCGCCATAAACAAAACTAATAACATCAGCTTTGAAATCCGGAGAAGAATAGTGTTGGCCAACAGGTGGTACTATGGACTGAGTAGCAATTCAAAAACAAGGCCATCTCTCGCCAGATCAAACTCACAGTCTACAAGACGCTGAAACTACCCGTGCTGTTGTATGGATTCGAAGCATGGGTACTTCGGCAAGCAGATGAGGCAGCTCTTGCAGTGTTTGAGAGAAAAATCTCCGAAATATCTATGGGCCGATCCTCGTCGACGGTGAACATCGCTGTCGAATGAACGTTGAGTTGTACCATCTATTCTCGGACATCGACATAATCGATCTGCAGCAACTACGTTGGCTAGGTCATGTTGTGAGAATGGATGAGGATGCCCCAGCTCAAAAGTCATATAAAAGCGAGCCTACTGATGGTTCACGCAGAAGGGGAAGGCCTCGAATTCGATGTAAAGATCAAGAGGAAGACAACATTGCGCACAAGACCGACGCGCCTAGAAATATTTTTTTGGAACAAAAGTTCTGTCACAAGACAGCTTTTCTATAACGAACTATAGGTAGTTTCTCAGTAACTAACTATAGGTTCTCCCCTAAAATAAGTAGGAAGCATAAGTGAAAATTCTTAAAATTCTCTCAATTTTTTTAACATAGTAAGTCATCGGTCCAAAATAATTTCTTGTAATGCAAACGCTGACTTTGACAGGTGACAGCTTTAAAAATGTAAAGAGAGCTAGTCAGCCAATGTGAAACACAATAAACGATGAATCGTTATTTTTGTTTGTATCTGAATATTTATTTGAATATTCAACACTTCATGGAAAAAATTAAATTCTTTTTTTTATTTATTTAAAAGTATTATTTATAAGTTTCATTGCACAATCTTCAAAACAGCAATAGTGAACATGGAATAATATTCCATAAGGCTATGCATACCATATGGCTGTGAAAAATCGTCAACGAATAAATATTTATACAATTGATGTTATTATTGTTACTCTAATATCACTATGCGACGAAGTGCAGCTCATCTGTGTTATTAATATACTGGCCAAGTGTATATTTCTTAATGAATATTGGGACTTTTTAACATCCAGAAGTTGAAAAATTTGCAGTACAATGTGAAACGCTTTAATCTCAAGAAGAATTTTGAGTCGATGTCGTTTTTTAGTGATTCTGGTTCATAAAAACCTTGCAAAAAATGTTTCACCCCAAAAGGTATATCCTCTAACCAAAGATATGTTATTGCGTCAACATTTTTTTAACGATATTAAAAATGTTCTTAGTACGACAATACCAAACAAAAATATTTCTTAAATAATGACTAAACCTTTGGTTTATTAGCTTACGAGTTTCGTGTCAGTTATAGTGTGAAAACAAAAAATCGTTTATGATAAGTTTGATTTTTTGATAAATATAAATTGCTCTATAAATTTTGAGGTGGTGACTTTCCACTATATCCAAGGCAATGTGCCATAGAATGTTGAACCATACACACAAATCAAATTATAAATATGACAGTTGATTTGAACGCTATATCAGCGGATGTTGTGTTCATTCTATATTAAAGATATATTTATTAAAGTGTATTCTTAAAATATTCCCTGAGTACACATGTATATGTATGTACATATGTACAATCGAAAATAAACTCTATAAATAACGAACTCTTTTAATGCCAATTAACACCAATTTTTGTGAACTGATTTAATTTCTTAACGATAAGATTTCTTATCATTCTTCAGTTTCGGTTAAACCAGTTTCGTTCTGAGTGTTAACAGACACTCATCGCCAAAAATTCATATTTTTGTTTATTTAAAAAGCAAATAATTGTTTTATTTTTTTGCAAGTTTGTATAATATTGTCTTATTTATACACCTTTAATATTAAATAAAAACAACGGTAGAAACAATAATAACAATGAAAAAACCACCTGCACGTGATAATAACAAATGCAAATGTCTGTTCATGTGATCTCCTAATATGGTTGTTGAATATCGTATTTTTTTATTCTGTCAAATTTGACATAGAATTTATTCAATCAGACCGGTTTTGTTTGTTTTTCCATATTAAGAAAAAAACTACGTTTGTGCTTCGTTAAAAGCCAATCATTGACATTTCATCCATATAAGCCATTAACAATAGAATAAATAACATTTAAGCCTTCTACTCATTAGAGAATACAGCACCCTCTGTAGAGGGTGTTATAGCATTAAATGTTAGAAAATATTAAATGATAGAAAATATTAACCCTACGGTCAATAACCAAAAAAGTATAGAAATATCAGTAACTGGGTACATTTGTACGCATTCTAACATTGCACTATAATTCATTTAGAAATGGGACTATAATAATTTTTATTTTGTAAATTAGTCTATACGGATCTTATTTAGATTATAATTATATGCACATTTAAGGAATATATATTAAAATCCAAGTTAATTTCGTTATAGTTTCCCCTCTGCGCTAGATAACTTGAGTATTGTTTTAGTCTCCGTATGCCAACGGAAAACCTAGGTGGTTGTTGACTTCTACTAGTCGCCCTGATGGTCTCATGTTATTTAGGGCTACAAAAACTAAATAACAAACTTTAACCCATTCGAGAGCTATGTCGAAATAACTTTGTTTGTTGTAGATTGATTTCCATTTAAACATGAATTTTAATATATGTTTATTTAAGGTATATAAAATTCTGAGTACGTACATATAGAGATTCCTATAGACTACTTTATAAAAAAATCCGCATAATAGCCCCATTTTTTAATTGAATTACAGCGCTAACTTTGGTACCATGGTTATTGATCTACGCAGGGAATAATTTTAAAAATTATACGAGTATATAAGAAATATTTATAGTTTTTCATAAATTATGAGTAAAAGCACCTCAAGAAGGATTCCTCAAAATTTGATCCAAATATCTCCATTATTGAAAATTGTACAGCATTTTTAATTAAAAAATGTACAAATGTAAACGGTAATTGATTGTGGGGTTAAATAAAGAGGTGTTACAAATTATAAGTAGCACACAGTGCGACAAAGATGTAAAATAAAGTAAACACTATATCCTTCACCATGGGATAGTGAGTAAAAATGTCTAAAATCGGTTGGGATTCTTATTGGGAAATATCAAAGTACAATCACCCAGGTTTGAACATTGGGCTTGTACCTTGAACATACCGAAAATGATGCGTACTCTTTGTGTGTGGGATATGGTCCCAGATTTATAAAGTTCTGCCCAAAATACTGAATCGTTATATGTGGACTTTCCCCAAATATTAAACCTTTTTGAAAGGGATCCCATTTGGCCATATATGGAGCAGAGGAATTATGAAATAAATAAATATCACATATAAGGGTTTCGCGGACGTTGATTACGATTCAGCAAAAGTAAAAAATGCAATAGGATGGCTCGAAAATGACGGTCAAATATTTTAAAAATTTAATTAATTAAATTATTTTTGAACATGTTTTGTAAAGAAAAAATTAAGCATTTACTTTCTTAGCAATATAACAATATAGCATGAAATTCCCCAAATTTGAAATACAGTATATGGACTTTTTGCCAATGGAAATTGACTTGTTGCCAAAAAAAAAAATGGGTCCCAGGCCCATAGTGCAATGGGAATCCAAAATATAAAATTAAAATTCCAACCTCAGGGTGTAGGGTATAAAATCGTATTACAAAAGTTCCACGAGGTGGGTTTAACTTTACTTTTTATTTAGCCTATATATTAAAATTGTAAGAAAAATTTACCATTTCGTGATTTTCTGTTGCATAAACAGACAAATCAGACAAATCATTTGCTTAGCTGGATTAATTTGGAATCCCTAAGCTCCTAAGGGCAGTGACAGAAGTAAGAATGTTAAAATTTGAATCTATTTCGAAACTATTTTTCCACCAAGAATTTGGTGGGAAACTCGGCAAAACTTTTCAAAACATCTAAAATTGACAATATATTTTTCAATAACGCTATCGTGAATTCAAAGGCGGAAGTGGCTAAATCGACAGTTTTTTACTGATCAGATATATATATATATATATATATATCATTTTCGATGAATATTAATAGGTATTGTAAACAGAATGAATGAAACATTCGAATATAATGAGTTTGTGTGTTAAATTCCGAAAAAAACTCATATTTCGGGAATCATCCAGCATATCACCGTATAACGACTGGTATTAGCAATATTCTCCAACCGCACTGGAACTAATTTGCTTCTGTGTCCAGATTAGAAGAAAAAATGTTTCCGCCTTTAAGGCTCTCGTTTGAACTAGGATTGTCGCTCAAAAATTAACTGGATGGTGGACCTTTGAAATTTTTTGGACATTCGCCATTTTTTCACCGTAAACTAAGAAAAAACCAGTAAGGAAAGTAGTAAAGTCGGATGGGGCCGACTATATGATACCCTTCACCACTATGGGTATATTAAACAGGACTATTAACATGAAATTGGATGAAATAAAATATGCGATATTTATCTAAATTTGAATCTACCTAGATCTATCAATAAAGTATGTAAATCGACTTCAAACAAATATAAATATCCAAATATTAAGCGATTTCAAACAAACTTGTCACAGGTAAGGTTATACTAATTTCAGAACGTTTTGTTCCTATTGGTTCCTTGGTGCGTCAATTACTTAAAATCAATCTATAATAAAAGGGAGCTATATCTAAATCTGGACCGATTTTTACGAAACAAGGCAGACATCACTCTAGGCTCAATTCAGTACGTTATGCCAAATTTCGTGCAAATCGAAAGATATATAGCGACTTTGTTGCACCATTTGCATGACATCGGACGAAACTATATATGGGAGCTATATCTAAATCGGACGAAACTATATATGGGAGCTATATCTAAATCTGGGCCAATTTTCACTAAACTTGGCAGGCATCATTCTAGGCTCAATTCAGTACGTTATGCCAAATTTCGTGCAAATCAAAGGATATATAGGGACTTTGGTGCACCATTTACATGAAATCGGACGAAACTATATATGGGAGCTATATCTAAATCTGGACCGATTTTTTTGAAACTTGGCAGACATCACTCTTGGCTTAATTCAATACGTTATGCCAAATTTCGTGAAAATCGAATGATATATAAAGACTTTGGGGCACCATTTACATGAAATCGGTCGAAACTATATATGGGAGCTATATCTAAATCTGGACCGATTTTCACGAAACTTGGCAGACATCATTCTAGACCTAAATGATTAGGGTGTACCAAATTTCGTGCAAATCGAAAGATATATAGGGACCGTTTACATTAAATCGGTTAAATATATATATGGGAGCTATATCTAAATCTGAACCGATTTTCCCAATTTCAATAGGGTTCGTCCTTGTGCCGAATAAGTGACCTATGCCAAATTTCATCCAATTCGGATCATAAATGCGACCTGTACTTTGTTTACAATTTAACATGGACAGACAGACGGACGGACGGACTGACGATAAGCATAAATCGACTTAGAAAGTGATTCTATGCATATTCTCAAAAAGAACCATGTGTCTATCTCGTTTCCTTTTGCCTGTTACAAACATATGCACAAAGACATAATACCCTGTACCACAGTGTGGTGAAGGGTATAATAAGGAAGATCTTCACCGATTGGCTTTATCCTAGTTCATACGATAGCTACACACTTCAAAACTCAGCGAGTAAATATATGCATATAAATATAATGCATTGCACATGGTGAGATCTGATTTTGGAGGACGCATATCAGAAGAAAAAACTAAAAAATTGAAATCTTTGGTGAAGTTATGTGCTTTTCAATAAAGAGATGAGTGCAAAAATGTGTACAGTACCAAATTGTGTATACAGTCAAAATTATTTAACCCTTTGGTTAAATAAATTGTTGTTGCCCACAGGCAACAAAATGTTTTAAAGCTTATATTTAATATTCAGCTAATAGATATATGTTATTTGGATTTCATATGTCAAAACCTCATTATGGACGATACATATCACAAGAAAAAATCTAAAAATTCAAAATTTTGGTAAAGTGAGGAGCTTTTCAATATAGAGAAGAGGGTATATTTATGTACAGTACTAATTTGTGTATACAGTTCAAATTATTTAAATTGCTTCGTATTCAAGTTTTATGAATTCTGCCATCAGAATTATTTTTGATTCTTGTATAAATTATAATTTAAAATGATTTTTCTGTCAACTTTCAAAAATCTTCACATTCACAGAATTAATAAAAACACTTTCTTTGAGCACTTGAGTAGTAATAGTTCAAGAGGTTCACTTTTATTCAATTACAACAATTGTTAGTCATAGGTTTGCGAAGTACTTCTAAACGAAGAAAGTGCACTTAATTGAATTCACAAACAGAAGCTATGAAGAGAAAGTTGTTTAATTTGCACAATTTACTCAAAATAATTATTTCTAAGAATTTAAAACATAAGTTTGAATAAATATTCGAACACTTACCTTATCAGAAAAACCCAAATCACAAATGGGAGTCTCAATATTTCTGTTCATATTTGTTGTCTTTCGCTTGTGTGTTGTGTCCTATAAGAGTGGCAAAGAAAAAAGAACTGATTTAAAAAATGTTGTGAATTGAAAATGAAACCGGCAAAAACTGGTGATAATTGTCGACGCCAATAAAAAAATTAGAGTTAATTATGTTAACATATATATTTATTTGTTTATGTTCTCAATATCAAGGTGTCAAATCCGCTAATTCCATTATTATATAATTGGATTTTATTTAATGACTCACATAAATATTTTCATTCCAGAGATTTACGGCTCCCTCATAAATATTTGCCAATTTTTATTATAAACTAATTCTCAATAGTTAATGTGTTAACTTAAAGAATAATTATCTGTATCTGTGTCGCCCTGAGCGACACAGTATCACAATTAACACTAAGTGAGAGATAATACCCTTGTATATCAGATGGGGCACCCCATTACGCTTGACAGTAGCTTCAGAGAAATTTATGATTTCGAACGAAAAAAACTTAACTCTTTTTTTAGAAATTGTCAAAAAATTATCAAAAGTTAATCTTATCTAAATAAAAATTGGATTTTTAATGTTTGATGTCTGTTTATTGTTATGTTTTTTTTTATTTTCGTAATATCATCTGACTCAGCAAAATAATTTTATAAGATTTTTTACTATACGGCGCCTTGTATAATACCATCTATAAATTTATTATGTGTTTGCATTGAATTTTTTTTATCAGATTTCATAATTGATGCATGGAAAATTTCTATTTATAGGTTGAAAAACTTCTAGAGAAGAACTTATGTAGAACAATTTCAAGGTCATTATCCGATGATAAGTGATTTCTATAGTTGACTTCTACGATTTCATAGACCTCTAATCTTCTTTTGTAGTTAGAACCTGTACAGGAAGAAACAAAGTTCGTCGAGTTTGAATCCGAAATTTGATAAAATTTATATGGAACTACATAGAACTTGGAAACGATTTAAACAAGGTGTTGGTGAAAACATTCCAACAACTGTTAAAATAAAATTCTTAAATTAATATTTGTTACATACATTTTACTATTTTTAAAATTATTTCCAAAATGTCATTTGAGCCACTGTTCTATGTTAATATTACATTCTCTTTCAATTACTTATTTGTATAACAGAAATATATATTAATGATATTAACACATCTGTTGAGAGATCTAAATATGAGTGAAAGAGAAACTGTCATAATTTGCATACAGTAATGAGTGTGAGCACATGCATAACCCCAGCTTAATCTATTAAGCTGTATGTTGTTGTTGTCGTCGATGGAGCTCAACTGCACGTGTACTGAGTCAATTACAGCACAGCCTGCGTGTACACGACAATGTTTTAGTTAAATATTTCAAATAATAAGTTACCTTATTTATTATTTCTGTTTGTTGTATACACAGGCCTTGATGTACATTGACTCAGAAGCTTTTCTATCATAATGAGATTATTGAGGAAAAAGTGGTTCATTGTTACTTTAGTTCTCTGGACTCTTTCATTACATTTTGGTTTCTCAACAGTGCTGTTACACGATAAGTATTTCATATACTACTTTTCCATATAGTTGAAACAATTGGTGTTGCAACTCTTTACTTTAATAAATTTGTAAATCTTTTAAAGAAAGAAATATATTTTTTTTTATTTTTTTTTCTTATTTTGAAACTTTTACGTACATAATTTGGTGCCGAAACCCGGGAATATCCCCTACCATTATTATTCTTTTTTTTTTTCTTTTTGTTACAACGTTTAATTTTGTGCATATTCTAAAGTTATTCATTGTATAATCATCGAAGTGAATTTGTATCAAATCAATAAAAAAGTGAAAATGAGCTCAATCGATCAATTAATACAATTACAACGTGATGCATGTTCTGTTTTATTAAAATATCAAACCCGATTTTCTTCCAAGAATATTTCAGAAATAACCCCAGGTTATTTACATACCCTTGGCCAAAGGGTTGAAGATATATTTAGTAACTTTGAAGGGCAGCATAATGTAATTTTACAAAAGGTGAATGATGAAGAGATAAATCCATGCGACGTTCCATACCTAAGTGAAGATTTTTACTTCGAATTTTCAGAAATTTACTTCATTTTTAAAGGGAAGATTATGGATGCATTATCTCAACATTCGGTGTCATATTCACCCTTATCAAGTACATTTGTTGCACCTAATGGTCGAGCTGATACCACAATTGGAGTCGATACAAAGCTTCCTAAAATATCACTTCCAACATTTAGTGGCGATTACATGGAATGGATACCATTTCGTGACATTTATGTTTCCCTGGTCCACAACAACGAATCTTTGAACAAAATACAGAAGTTTTATTACTTAAAGGGTACTCTTGCTGGCGAAGCTGCAAGTTTAATAAAAACTATTTCAGCCACAGAGGCTAATTATGATTCCGCATGGAACACTTTGGAATCTAGGTATCATAATAAAAGAATGATAGTGGGTCATTTAATTAGCAAATTATTTAATATAGAAAAATCAAATGGTGGATTCCAATCCATAAAAATTTTACTTGACTCCACTAAGGAATGTTTATCATCCCTTCAAAATTTAGGAATAAATACAAATAGTTGGGATCCTATATTAATCCATCTAATAGCTCAAAAGTTGGATGTACAAACGAGAAAAGATTGGGAACAATCTTTAAGGTCTTCGACTGATATACCAAATCGTTCTGAAATGTTTGATTTTCTTGAACGAACATTTAGAACTTTAGAATCTATTAATGATGATTTTCCTTCTGTTAGCAAACATACGACTAATAAAGGTAATAAATATAGTTCGCATAATAAACGGACTACTGTACATATGGGTAAATTTTCTAAACCTAATCAAAAATGTGTTTATTGTGAAAAACCACATCCTTTAGCCAAGTGTTTTAAATTCTTAGCATTGTCACTGAGTGATAAAACCAAATTTTTACTCGACAAAAGGGTTTGTAGAAATTGTCTTGCAATTGGTCACACCTCTGACCATTGTTCGTCGCCTTTTCGTTGCATTATATGCAAAAGACTACACCATACTGTTCTTCATACGAACGAACATTCAGAACAAGTACATTCGATCAATAATACTCCAACGTCATCAGAAAATACTCATGTTACATCTCACAATGCTAACTCATTTTCATCTGTCTTACTTTATACCATCCGGTTGTATGTCCGTACACATCGCGGTTACCATTCGTTGAGAGCATTATTAGATCCAGGTTCACAAGGAACTTTAATCACTGAATCTGCTGTACAAACACTTGGACTTGAAAAACAGAAATCACACTGCAATATCATAGGTATAGGCGATGGTTATACAAACTTATCGAAATATGCTGTAAATATTGATCTTTTCTCCCGATCTAAAAATTTAGTTGTTTCTTGTACAGCATTGGTATTGTCCAATCTCTCAGCATACACGCCTCAACAATCATGTAAACATATATCTTTGCCAGACTTAGCAGCTGAGGATTTAGCAGATCCATACTTCTACAAATCGGACAAAATTGATATTATACTTGGTTCCGACGTTTGTTCAAATATAAAAATTCCAAGTGAATCTTTCATTTTCAACAACCTTTTCTTTCAAAATACGTACTTTGGTTGGGTATTTTCTGGATCTACCAGCAATAATAGTATTAATAGGATTCATGTTCACACTTCCAATTTAGAGAACATTCTACGATCATTTTGGGAACAGGAGGAGACCGCTATTGAAAGAGACTTATCAAATGAAGATTCGAGGTGTGAAGCATTCTTTCAAACTACTACAACTCAGTCCAATTCGGGACACTATATGGTTCAATTACCATTTAAGTCGTTAATAGAAAGCAAAACTCTTCCCGAACTTGACAATAATGTAGTAAATGCTGTTAAACGCCTAAGACAACTCGAAATTTCATTTTCGAAACGATTAGAATTTGCTGAAAATTATAAGTCTTTTATGGAAGACTACGAAAAATTGGGGCATATGACCAAAGTTGGGGTCTATCCCGACGAAATTCGCAAGAATTCATATTTTCTACCACATCATGGTGTTCTTAAGAATGATAGTACAACAACAAAGTTGAGAGTTGTATTTGATGGGAGCAGCCATATGAAAGGACAAAATTCTTTGAATGAGACACTATGTGTTGGGCCTGCGTTGCAAAACGAACTTCCTGTTGTTATGTCACGATGGAGAAGACATAAATTTGCCTTTTGTGCCGACATAGAAAAAATGTTTCGCCAGATTTATGTCTTTCCAGAACATCGTAGATTTCAACAAATTTTATGGCGATATAATCCTTTGGATGACATATCAATTTATGAGTTGAATACGGTAACCTATGACACCATCTCAGCTCCGTTTCTTTCTACACGTGTACTACATCAACTCGCACATGATTTTAAATCAGAATATCCTGAAGCTTGTCAAATTTTATTGACGGATTCCTACGTAGATGACGTGCTATCGGGAGCAGATTCGGTAGACGAAGCTCTTTCGTTATACAGAAATCTGTCTACACTATTAGAAAGAGGCGGATGCAATCTACGAAAATGGATAACAAATTCCGAAGACATTTTGAATGTTATTCCTTTAGAAGATCGAGATCCTTCACTTACATTACGGTGGGAACACTGTAAACACATTAGGAATTCAATGTAATACAACTGACGATTGCTTTTCATTCAAAATAAACCTATCTGATAGGAAAGCGGTAACAAAAAGATCAATTCTTTCAGAATCAGCCAGTTTATACGATCCTTTAGGGTGGCTTACCCCATCCACGGTCATGGCAAAATCTTTGTTTAAAAGTTTATGGGAAAATGGACTTGGTTGGGATTCTCACGTTCCAAGTTGTATTAAATCAAAATGGTTAAAATACAGAAATTCATTACCTAACCTTTCTTTTATAAAAATACCCAGATGGTTAAATTATTCAGCAAACTCAAAGCTCCAATTACACTGTTTTTGTGACGCTTCAACAGCAGCATATGCAGCCGTTGTATATTCTAGGGTAGATAATTCAAAAGGCATTTACGTAAATATTTTACAGGCCAAGTCAAAGGTTTCACCAATAAAGACTGTTACCATTCCTAGACTGGAGTTGTGTGCAGCAACACTCTTAGTAATATTAACTCAGCAAGTTGTGAAATCTATGGAAAACATTCCAATTGAAGGCATTTCTTATTGGAGCGATAGCTCTACAGTTTTGAGCTGGATACGAAAACCGCCAGCACATTGGAACGTTTATGTAGGCAATAGAGTTGCTACAATACAGCGCCATAGTAATCCTCTTGATTGGAGATATGTTCCTTCAGGGTTAAATCCGGCTGATTGTGCATCGAGAGGTATCTTTCCACATGATCTGGTCGAAAACGATACTTGGTGGCAAGGGCCTGAATTTCTTCACAAATCGCCTAATAATTGGCCGAACAATTTATCAAATTTGTCAACAATAGAGGAGAAAAGAAAACATGCTGTTACTTCAAATGTATCTGTAGTGAAAGAATTCCCACTAATACTCTCAAAGTTTTCTGCGTTACAAACTTTACTAAGATTTTCTGCATATCTTATAAGATTCATTAAAGCCTATACAAATCCTGACAAAAAACGAATTGGTCCACTTAGTTATTTAGAAATAAATTGCACCCTAATGAATTTTGTCAAAATTACGCAAGCTATAGATTTTAGTGACGAAATCAAGGTGTTATCAAAAAACGGAATCTTAAAGAATTGTCACATTTTAAAACTAATGCCATTTTTGGATAAAGATGGCATACTTAGAGTCGGTGGTCGCCTCGCTAACTCTGAGTTTCCATTTGATTTTAAACACCCAATTTTACTAACGAAATCAAATCCATTGGCTAAGCACGGAGGTATAACTTTAACAATGTCATATGTTAATAGAAAATTTTGGATTATTTCAGGAAATCAATTAGCAAAATCGTTGATACAAAAATGTTTCCAGTGTTTCAAATACTCTGCCAAGACATCACAACAAATTATGGGAAATTTGCCGAATGTTCGTTTGAATATCACAAGACCATTTAAGCATAGTGGTGTTGATTACGCCGGTCCGATTACAATTAAAGCATCATCATTAAGGTCTGCAGCAACAACGAAAGGATACATATGTTTGTTTGTATGTATGGTTACCAAGGCCATACACCTCGAAGCCGTAACCGATCTCACCACCATTGCCTTCCTCTCTGCATTCCGTCGTTTTATATCCCGACGGGGCTCATGCACCGATTTGTATTCAGATTGTGGAACTAATTTTATAGGGGCGTCCAAAGAATTACAAGTTCTCTACAATAAAGCAAAAGATTCGCTACCAGAGGAACTTATTCACTCCCTTAGTTTAATTGGAACAGATTGGCATTTTATTTCTCCAGCTTCTCCAAATTTTGGCGGCCTTTGGGAGGCTGGTGTTAAGTCAACGAAATATCATCTGAAGCGTATCGTAAACGATAGAGTCTTAACATTCGAAGAGCTGACAACTTTACTGTGCCAGATTGAAAGCTGCCTTAATTCAAGACCACTGGCTCCATTATCTAGTGATCCTTCAAACTGCGATGCTCTGACACCAGCACATTTCCTTATTGGCGAACCTTCCGCATGTATCCAGGAAGAATCATTACTGGATAGGAACATAAATAGCTTAACACGCTGGAAATGTATTGAAAAAATGAAACAACATTTCTGGAAAAGATGGCGTAATGAGTATTTAAACCGACTACAATCTAGACCAAAATGGCTGAAGCCTAGTATCATGCCTCAAATTGGAGACTTAGTCTTAATTGCGGACAAAAGATGCGGTCCCGGCAAATGGTTGTTAGGCCGTATACAAAATACCCATCCTGGTGCAGATGGTCGTGTACGGGTTGTATCTGTTCAAACCAAAACTAAAATTTTTAAAAGACCGATAACTAAAATTTGCCTACTTCCTGGTAATGAATCTCCACAAGCAGAAATTACTGATTTACAACAAAACTGAAAACTACACAAACATTTTAAAAAAACGCTAATCTACTTTACATATATATGTCTACTATAACATTAACATCATACTTTGCGATTTTTTTATAAAAAGGATGGAACCTGTATAAAACGCTGTGAGTCGGAGCACAGCGGAGTCTAGAACTCAACTAAAACACTCCCAACGTATGCCATCCTTCTAAATTATAAAAAAACATTCGTTCTTTGGTTGGGGAGGATGTTGGTGAAAACATTCAACAACTGTTAAAATAAAATTCTTAAATTAATATTTGTTACATACATTTTACTATTTTTAAAATTATTTCCAAAATGTCATTTGAGCCACTGTTCTATGTTAATATTACATTCTCTTTCAATTACTTATTAGTATAACAGAAATATATATTAATGATATTAACACCTCTGTTGAGAGATCTAAATATGAGTGAAAGAGAAACTGTCATAATTTGCATACAGTAATGAGTGTGAGCACATGCATAACCCCAGCTTAATCTATTAAGCTGTATGTTGTTGTTGTCGTCGATGGAGCTCAACTGCACGTGTACTGAGTTAATTACAGCACAGCCTGCGTGTACACGACAATGTTTTAGTTAAATATTTCAAATAATAAGTTACCTTATTTATTATTTCTGTTTGTTGTATACACAGGCCTTGATGTACATTGAATCAGAAGCTTTTCTATCATAATGAGATTATTGAGGAAAAAATGGTTCATTGTAACTTTAGTTCTCTGGACTCTTTCATTACATTTTGGTTTCTCAACAGTGCTGTTACACGATAAGTATTTCATATACTACTTTTCCATATAGTTGAAACAATTGGTGTTGCAACTCTTCACTTTAATAAATTTGTAAATCTTTTAAAGAAAGAAATATATTTTTTTTTATTTTTTTTTCTTATTTTGAAACTTTTACGTACAGGAACTATATCTAAATCTGAACCGATTTTCACGAAACTTAGCACACATCATTCTGGACCTAATATAACAATGTACGTACTTAAATATGTGACCTTTCAATACATGCACTTGCCTTTCTGCAACCTATCCTAAATTTCATTTTATTCGGGCAGATTCTAGTCTCCAGTCTGAAATCGATTCGCCATTTACCTAAAATCGGACGAAAATATATATGTTGGATATATATCTAAATCTGAACCGATTTCAACGAAACTTGCACAGCGATTAAGTCATATTGACTTTAGTAAATTGTACTATTTTGAGCTATATCCAAATCTGAACCGATAATACTTCAGAAATACCACTATTCGTTTGTGGTAGTATTTAAGGAATATATTTTATAATTACTTCATTGACTTTATTTGTGGAATTTACAATATAGTGGACAGTAGGTTAGGCTTATCAACAGAAATTTCCCACATGCATTTTCAAGGTTTAATTGCTAAGTTCACCTTATATTTGCTTCAATTTGCTACAAATGTAGAGTCGAACACCACTCATAGTGTAATGAGAAGATTTTGTGGTTAGGATGTTAAAAATTCTGAGCAAATTTATTAAGAAAATGGTTTTATGGGGTTTATATAATTTTCTCTGCTAAAAATTTATAACATTTTGAATGTATATAAACGGGCTAATTAGTTCCGATATTCTTTCAATGATCAATCTTAACTAAATAAGAGAAGCCATTCACAAATGACCCCCCAATACACATATCCGAAAATATTTACTTATGTTTCTATGTTTATAAATAGAAATGTAATTAATGTATTTGGTATTGTATGGCACCGAGTATGTGTATGTTTGTCCGTGTATATATGTAAAGTGCGAATAACATATTGGTCATTATTTTAATATTCATTAAATGAATGATATTGTATGTCACGGGATAAATTAATTTACAAGACATCCTTATTAAGGATTTCAATTATGATAATGACACAAACACACGCACGCACTTAGGAGATTTCTAATGTCCAATTAGATCAACAATAATAATAATAATATTAGCTCCTTACAAAGGTAAATAAAAATTTGAATATAAACAATCATATATTTATAAATCAAATTAACTGAAACTAAAGATTATATTCGAACGGAAAATATATATACTTTTGCTTGTAAAGACTGGCAGTGACAATTTACCGAATAATTAAAAATTATTAGCGCAGAAGGCAGTTACAACAATTTCCGGCTTTTTTATACCTTAAAATCAATCGGGATTTAAATATGATAGCAGGAGAAAAATACAGATACTCTGGGTGTTGGACTATGACATGTGACCTTTGAGTGGTGGGTATGTAGAAACATATGCATATACTGAAAATGTTCTGTGATCAAACTGTTTATGCATTAAGATCCCGGAATGACACATCACAGCCATGTGCTTAGGAAAAACTTATTTAGTTATGACTAGTTCTCCAAAATCTAAATTTCGAGAAAGTAAGAATAGACTTGAAGAATTTTCCGGTTGAATATTTTTTTAAATATCCGGTTCAAAAAATAGAAACCCGGTTCTAAATCCCTCGAGTTTTGTATTTTTGGCGTATTTTTTATAAAGAATTTATACTGATTTTTTTTTAGAATAAATATAGAGCTTTAATTACATGACGCAGGTGAAATTGGGAAAAATGCAACTAAAACATTAAAATATCAATTTCTGTCATTGAGAACCCCACCTATAATTTTATGAGCAACATTTGTAAAATATTTCAAGTATAACCAGTAAGGAAAGTTGTATAGTCGGACGGGGCCGACTATATGATACCCTTCACCACTTTGGGTATATTCAACAGATGGGATCCTAAAAGACGTCGCATTTTTTAAATTAAACATGTCATTATGCAACCTATACTAAATTTTGGTCAGATATAGAGTTGCTTCTTACAATGGGACAAACTTATGTAAATAAATTTAAAGCAACATATCGAAATCTAAACGGTATTCATCGAAACTTGTCACATGTTCGGTCACATTTTGAGTTCTTCATTTACTTATAAATCCAAATTTCGTGCAAATGGAGGGATATATAGTGACTTTGGTGCACCATTTACACAAAAACTGACGAAAATATATATGGGAGCTATATCTAAATCTGAACCGAATTTCACGAAATGTAAAACACATCGTTCTAGACTTAATTCAGAACGCAATGCCAAATTTCGTGCAAATCAAAGGATATAACGGGACTTTGGAGAACCTGTACATAAAATTGGACGAAATCTGAACCGATCTTCACGAAATTTAACACACATCGTTCTAGGCTTAATTCAGAATGCTGTGCCAAATTTTGTGGAAATCGAAGGATATATTGGTGCACTATTTACCTAAAATGGGACAAAAAGATATATGGGAGCTATATCTAAATTTGAACCGATTTTCACGAAATTTAACACACATCGCTTTAGAATTAATTCAGTACGCTGTGCCAAATTTCGTGCAAGTCGAAGGATATATAGGGACTTTAGTGCACCATTTACATAAAGTCGGACGAAAATATATATGGGAGCTATATCTAAATCTGAACTGATTTTTCTTAATTTCAATAGGGTTTGTCCTGGGGCCAAATAAGTGGACTGTGCCAAATTTCATCGAAATCGGATCACAAATGCGACCTGTGCTTTATTAACAAAAAATATATGGACGGACGGACATGCATAAATCGATTTGAAAAGTGATTCTATGCATATTCTCAAAAGGAACCATGTGTCTATCTCGTTTCCTTTTGCCTGTTACAAACATATGCACAAAGACATAATACCCTGTACCACAGTGTGGTGAAGGGTATAACAAATCTTATATTTGGATAATTGGATTTCGGTTCAAGAAATGAATGACGAAATGGACATACAAGGGATCGAGTTAGAAGGACGAAATGTTCTACAAAACATCCTACCTCGATTTCACTGCAGAAATGTATTCTTGAAAAATATATTCAATAGCTTCAAAACAGTTGCGATGGTATCTTATCATATATAATAGGACCGCGATCAAAAAATTATCACCCTATATCTTAGATTTTTTCCTTCTGGGGTTTTTTATACACATCAAGGTCTTTCGTCCCCAATAGGAATTTTCCACCCCAAGATCATGACTTCGATTTTCTCTCACAATCTAAATTATAATGTATAATTTTGTTTGGCTAATAATTTGTTGTAGGAATATTGAGTATATGTTGCGTATTAGTGTTGTATGAGTGTGTTCATTTTCAATAAACAATACGCCCGAATGTACTAACAACAATACTGTCTTGTGGAACTTGTCTTGACGTTTTTATTCATTAGTGTTAACGCCAAGGTTAAACACGCTGGTCACCCTATTTTCTATTTTAAAGATTTTCTCCTTTTCCCCTAAATATGAATTTCTCTCTCTGTACTAAATGCAAACGTTTCATTTTTTACTGGTTGTTCCTTTTTATACCCTACACAACTATGTTGTCAGGGTATTATAGCTTTGTGCAGCCCCAAATGTTTGTAACGCCGCGAAATATTGGTCCTAGACCCATCTTTAAGTATACCGATCGTCATATCTCGACTAGCTGAGTCGATCTAGACATGTTTGTCCGTCCGTCCGTCTGTCCATTATAATTTGTAAACACGATACAGGCCACAGTTATGGACCAATCTTCACGAAATTTTGCATGTAAGATTGGTTCTGGCCAATGAAGACCCCTATTGTTTTTGGAAAAGATCGGTTAATATTTAGGGGATGAAATGGACCAAATACATTATTTTTGTCGGTTTTTCTGGTCGCTCCAGAGGCCGCAATTATGGCCTAAACACCGTGAATTTTTGCATGGAGAAGGAGATCGGGCCAGAGAATAAGCATGCATGTTTTGATAAAGATCGGTCAATATTTAGCGGGTCAAATGGACCCTGACTTTTGTGTGAAAAATGACAAAATTTGTATTCTATGGCATATATATTTACTCCTGGAGGATGTAGTCCCCAGGATTTGATAGCATATCCAAGAGGAGTGGTTGGCCTTTAAATTGATACCAAATATAGTGATGTATCTACTCAGATGTGGGAGTTACAGTCAAATATTTACAGGTGCTTACGTATTCAGATATTATTTAGTAACCCATTACCACATTAGAGGGAGAAATATCGCGCTGATGGCTTTGAAATTTTTCATGAAGTTCCAGTTATGGTCAAGAACAACGCCTACAATTTTCGGTGATGATCAGATTAAAATTTTGGGATGAAATGGACGCAAAACATAATTTTTTGTGTGTTTTCGAGTAGAGTATAATCCGAAAATCACAACACAACCCACCGTGAAGGTAATCTGGACAAGTAATTAGAAGGACTGTACTGAATATTCGAAAAAAGTAAGGAAAATGTGTTGTTAACCTCTAATCGGACAAGAGGGGGCAAATATCACGAAATATTACTCAGACTCGGAATAAACATCCTCAGAAAGTTAGAGTTCGTGGTAGTTGTGTAGGGTATCGCATGGTCGGCCCCGTCCGACTATACTGCTCCGCTCACTGGTTTAACGGACGAAACTATATATGGGAGCTATATCTAAATCTGGACCGATTTTCTCGAAACTTGGCAGACATCAATCTAGGCTTAGTCCAGTACGTTGTGCCGAATTTCGTGCAAATCAAAATATATATAGGGACTTTGGGGCACCATTTACATGAAATCGGACGAAACTATATATGGGAGCTATATCTAAATCTGGACCGATTTTCATGAAACTTGGCAGACATCATTCCAGACCTAAATGATTAGCCTGTACCAAATTTCGTGCAAATCGAAAGATATATAGGGACCGTTTACATTAAATCGGTTAAATATATATATGGGAGCTATATCTAAATCTGAACCGATTTTTCCCAATTTCAATAGGGTTCGTCCTTGGGCCGAATAAGTGACCTATGCCAAATTTCATCCAATTCGGATCATAAATGCGACCTGTACTTTGTTTACAATTTAACACCAACAGACGGACAGACGGACAGACGGACGGACGGACGGACATGCATAAATCGACTTAAAAAGTGATTATATGCATATTCTCAAAGGGAACCATGTGTCTATCTCGTTTCCTTTTGTCTGTTACAAACATATGCACAAAGACATAATACCCTGTACCACAGTGTGGTGAAGGGTATAATTACATTCTCTTTCAATTACTTATTTGTATAACAGAAATATATATTAATGATATTAACACATCTGTTGAGAGATCTAAATATGAGTGAAAGAGAAACTGTCATAATTTGCATACAGTAATGAGTGTGAGCACATGCATAACCCCAGCTTAATCTATTAAGCTGTATGTTGTTGTTGTCGTCGATGGAGCTCAACTGCACGTGTACTGAGTCAATTACAGCACAGCCTGCGTGTACACGACAATGTTTTAGTTAAATATTTCAAATAATAAGTTACCTTATTTATTATTTCTGTTTGTTGTAAATCTGTTTGTTGTAAATCTTGATGTACATTGAATCAGAAGCTTTTCTATCATAATGAGATTATTGAGGAAAAAGTGGTTCATTGTAACTTTATTTCTCTGGACTCTTTCATTACATTTTGGTTTCTCAACAGTGCTGTTACACGATAAGTATTTCATATACTACTTTTCCATATAGTTGAAACAATTGGTGTTGCAACTCTTCACTTTAATAAATTTGTAAATCTTTTAAAGAAAGAAATATATTTTTTTTTATTTTTTGTTTTCTTATTTTGAAACTTTTACGTACATTATTTGGTGCCGAAACCCGGGACTATCCTCTACCATTATTATTTTTTTTTTTATATATTCTAAAGTTATTCATTGCGTAATCATCGAAGTGAATTTGTATCAAATCAATAAAAAAGTGAAAATGAGCTCAATCGATCAATTAATACAATTACAACGTGATGCATGTTCTGTTTTATTAAAATATCAAACCCGATTTTCTTCCAAGAATATTTCAGAAATAACCCCAGGTTATTTACATACCCTTGGCCAAAGGGTTGAAGATATATTTAGTAACTTCGAAGGGCAGCATAATGTAATTTTACAAAAGGTGAATGATGAAGAGATGAATCCATGCGACGTTCCATACCTAAGTGAAGATTTTTACTTCGAATTTTCAGAAATTTACTTCATTTTTAAAGGGAAGATTATGGATGCATTATCTCAACATTCGGTGTCATATTCACCCTTATCAAGTACATTTGTTGCACCTAATGGTCGAGCTGATACCACAATTGGAGTCGATACAAAGCTTCCTAAAATATCACTTCCAACATTTAGTGGCGATTACATGGAATGGATACCATTTCGTGACATTTATGTTTCCCTGGTCCACAACAACGAATCTTTGAACAAAATACAGAAGTTTTATTACTTAAAGGGTACTCTTGCTGGCGAAGATGCAAGTTTAATAAAAACTATTTCAGCCACAGAGGCTAATTATGATTCCGCATGGAACACTTTGGAATCTAGGTATCATAATAAAAGAATGATAGTGGGTCATTTAATTAGCAAATTATTTAATATAGAAAAATCAAATGGTGGATTCCAATCCATAAAAATTTTACTTGACTCCACTAAGGAATGTTTATCATCCCTTCAAAATTTAGGAATAAATACAAATAGTTGGGATCCTATATTAATCCATCTAATAGCTCAAAAGTTGGATGTACAAACGAGAAAAGATTGGGAACAATCTTTAAGGTCTTCGACTGATATACCAAATCGTTCTGAAATGTTTGATTTTCTTGAACGAACATTTAGAACTTTAGAATCTATTAATGATGATTTTCCTTCTGTTAGCAAACATACGACTAATAAAGGTAATAAATATAGTTCGCATAATAAACGGACTACTGTACATATGGGTAAATTTTCTAAACCTAATCAAAAATGTGTTTATTGTGAAAAACCACATCCTTTAGCCAAGTGTTTTAAATTCTTAGCATTGTCACTGAGTGATAAAACCAAATTTTTACTCGACAAAAGGGTTTGTAGAAATTGTCTTGCAATTGGTCACACCTCTGACCATTGTTCGTCGCCTTTTCGTTGCATTATATGCAAAAGACTACACCATACTGTTCTTCATACGAACGAACATTCAGAACAAGTACATTCGATCAATAATACTCCAACGTCATCAGAAAATACTCATGTTACATCTCACAATGCTAACTCATTTTCATCTGTCTTACTTTATACCATCCGGTTGTATGTCCGTACACATCGCGGTTACCATTCGTTGAGAGCATTATTAGATCCAGGTTCACAAGGAACTTTAATCACTGAATCTGCTGTACAAACACTTGGACTTGAAAAACAGAAATCACACTGCAATATCATAGGTATAGGCGATGGTTATACAAACTTATCGAAATATGCTGTAAATATTGATCTTTTCTCCCGATCTAAAAATTTAGTTGTTTCTTGTACAGCATTGGTATTGTCCAATCTCTCAGCATACACGCCTCAACAATCATGTAAACATATATCTTTGCCAGACTTAGCAGCTGAGGATTTAGCAGATCCATACTTCTACAAATCGGACAAAATTGATATTATACTTGGTTCCGACGTTTGTTCAAATATAAAAATTCCAAGTGAATCTTTCATTTTCAACAACCTTTTCTTTCAAAATACGTACTTTGGTTGGGTATTTTCTGGATCTACCAGCAATAATAGTATTAATAGGATTCATGTTCACACTTCCAATTTAGAGAACATTCTACGATCATTTTGGGAACAGGAGGAGACCGCTATTGAAAGAGACTTATCAAATGAAGATTCGAGGTGTGAAGCATTCTTTCAAACTACTACAACTCAGTCCAATTCGGGACACTATATGGTTCAATTACCATTTAAGTCGTTAATAGAAAGCAAAACTCTTCCCGAACTTGACAATAATGTAGTAAATGCTGTTAAACGCCTAAGACAACTCGAAATTTCATTTTCGAAACGATTAGAATTTGCTGAAAATTATAAGTCTTTTATGGAAGACTACGAAAAATTGGGGCATATGACCAAAGTTGGGGTCTATCCCGACGAAATTCGCAAGAATTCATATTTTCTACCACATCATGGTGTTCTTAAGAATGATAGTACAACAACAAAGTTGAGAGTTGTATTTGATGGGAGCAGCCATATGAAAGGACAAAATTCTTTGAATGAGACACTATGTGTTGGGCCTGCGTTGCAAAACGAACTTCCTGTTGTTATGTCACGATGGAGAAGACATAAATTTGCCTTTTGTGCCGACATAGAAAAAAATGTTTCGCCAGATTTATGTCTTTCCAGAACATCGTAGATTTCAACAAATTTTATGGCGATATAATCCTTTGGATGACATATCAATTTATGAGTTGAATACGGTAACCTATGGCACCACCTCAGCTCCGTTTCTTTCTATACGTGTACTACATCAACTCGCACATGATTTTAAATCAGAATATCCTGAAGCTTGTCAAATTTTATTGACGGATTCCTACGTAGATGACGTGCTATCGGGAGCAGATTCGGTAGACGAAGCTCTTTCGTTATACAGAAATCTGTCTACACTATTAGAAAGAGGCGGATGCAATCTACGAAAATGGATAACAAATTCCGAAGACATTTTGAATGTTATTCCTTTAGAAGATCGAGATCCTTCACTTACATTAGATTTCAACGGTGGGAACACTGTAAAAACATTAGGAATTCAATGGAATACAACTGACGATTGCTTTTCATTCAAAATAAACCTATCTGATAGGAAATCGGTAACAAAAAGATCAATTCTTTCAGAATCAGCCAGTTTATACGATCCTTTAGGGTGGCTTACCCCATCCACGGTCATGGCAAAATCTTTGTTTAAAAGTTTATGGGAAAATGGACTTGGTTGGGATTCTGACGTTCCAAGTTTTATTAAATCAAAATGGTTAAAATACAGAAATTCATTACCTAACCTTTCTTTTATAAAAATACCCAGATGGTTAAATTATTCAGCAAACTCAAAGCTCCAATTACACTGTTTTTGTGACGCTTCAACAGCAGCATATGCAGCCGTTGTATATTCTAGGGTAGATAATTCAAAAGGCATTTACGTAAATATTTTACAGGCCAAGTCAAAGGTTTCACCAATAAAGACTGTTACCATTCCTAGACTGGAGTTGTGTGCAGCAACACTCTTAGTAAAATTAACTCAGCAAGTTGTGAAATCTATGGAAAACATTCCAATTGAAAGCATTTCTTATTGGAGCGATAGCTCTACAGTTTTGAGCTGGATACGAAAACCGCCAGCACATTGGAACGTTTATGTAGGCAATAGAGTTGCTACAATACAGCGCCATAGTAATCCTCTTGATTGGAGATATGTTCCTTCAGGGTTAAATCCGGCTGATTGTGCATCGAGAGGTATCTTTCCACATGATCTGGTCGAAAACGATACTTGGTGGCAAGGGCCTGAATTTCTTCACAAATCGCCTAATAATTGGCCGAACAATTTATCAAATTTGTCAACAATAGAGGAGAAAAGAAAACATGCTGTTACTTCAAATGTATCTGTAGTGAAAGAATTCCCACTAATACTCTCAAAGTTTTCTGCGTTACAAACTTTACTAAGATTTTCTGCATATCTTATAAGATTCATTAAAGCCTATAAAAATCCTGACAAAAAACGAATTGGTCCACTTAGTTATTTAGAAATAAATTGCACCCTAATGAATTTTGTCAAAATTACGCAAGCTATAGATTTTAGTGACGAAATCAAGGTGTTATCAAAAAACGGAATCTTAAAGAATTGTCACATTTTAAAACTAATGCCATTTTTGGATAAAGATGGCATACTTAGAGTCGGTGGTCGCCTCGCTAACTCTGAGTTTCCATTTGATTTTAAACACCCAATTTTACTAACGAAATCAAATCCATTGGCTAAGCTAATTGTGTTAGATTCACATGAAAAAACTCTTCACGGAGGTATAACTTTAACAATGTCATATGTTAATAGAAAATTTTGGATTATTTCAGGAAATCAATTAGCAAAATCGTTGATACAAAAATGTTTCCAGTGTTTCAAATACTCTGCCAAGACATCACAACAAATTATGGGAAATTTGCCGAATGTTCGTTTGAATATCACAAGACCATTTAAGCATAGTGGTGTTGATTACGCCGGTCCGATTACAATTAAAGCATCATCATTAAGGTCTGCAGCAACAACGAAAGGATACATATGTTTGTTTGTATGTATGGTTACCAAGGCCATACACCTCGAAGCCGTAACCGATCTCACCACCAATGCCTTCCTCTCTGCATTCCGTCGTTTTATATCCCGACGGGGCTCATGCACCGATTTGTATTCAGATTGTGGAACTAATTTTATAGGGGCGTCCAAAGAATTACAAGTTCTCTACAATAAAGCAAAAGATTCGCTACCAGAGGAACTTATTCACTCCCTTAGTTTGATTGGAACAGATTGGCATTTTATTCCTCCAGCTTCTCCAAATTTTGGCGGCCTTTGGGAGGCTGGTGTTAAGTCAACGAAATATCATCTGAAGCGTATAGTAAACGATAGAGTCTTAACATTCGAAGAGCTGACAACTTTACTGTGCCAGATTGAAAGCTGCCTTAATTCAAGACCACTGGCTCCATTATCTAGTGATCCTTCAAACTGCGATGCTCTGACACCAGCACATTTCCTTATTGGCGAACCTTCCACATGTATCCAGGAAGAATCATTACTGGATAGGAACATAAATAGCTTAACACGCTGGAAATGTATTGAAAAAATGAAACAACATTTCTGGAAAAGATGGCGTAATGAGTATTTAAACCGACTACAATCTAGACCAAAATGGCTGAAGCCTAGTATCATGCCTCAAATTGGAGACTTAGTCTTAATTGCGGACGAAAGATGCGGTCCCGGCCAATGGTTGTTAGGCCGTATACAAAATACCCATCCTGGTGCAGATGGTCGTGTACGGGTTGTATCTGTTCAAACCAAAACTAAAATTTTTAAAAGACCGATAACTAAAATTTGCCTACTTCCTGGTAATGAATCTCCACAAGCAGAAATTACTGATTTACAACAAAACTGAAAAGTACACAAACATTTTTAAAAACGCTAATCTACTTTACATATATGTATCTACTATAACATTAACATCATACTTTGCGATTTTTAAATAAAAATGATGGAACCTGTATAAAACGCTGTGAGTCGGAGCACAGCGGAGTCTAGAACTCAACTAAAACACTCCCAACGTATGCCATCCTTCTAATTGATAAAAAAAAACATTCGTTCTTTGGTTGGGGAGAATGTTGGTGAAAACATTCCAACAACTGTTAAAATAAAATTCTTAAATTAATATTTGTTACATACATTTTACTATTTTTAAAATTATTTCCAAAATGTCATTTGAGCCACTGTTCTATGTTAATATTACATTCTCTTTCAATTACTTATTTGTATAACAGAAATATATATTAATGATATTAACACATCTGTTGAGAGATCTAAATATGAGTGAAAGAGAAACTGTCATAATTTGCATACAGTAATGAGTGTGAGCACATGCATAACCCCAGCTTAATCTATTAAGCTGTATGTTGTTGTTGTCGTCGATGGAGCTCAACTGCACGTGTACTGAGTCAATTACAGCACTGCCTACGTGTACACGACAATGTTTTAGTTAAATATTTCAAATAATAAGTTACCTTATTTATTATTTCTGTTTGTTGTATACACAGGCCTTGATGTACATTGACTCAGAAGCTTTTCTATCATAATGAGAATATTGAGGAAAAATTGGTTCATTGTAACTTTAGTTCTCTGGACTCTTTCATTACATTTTGGTTTCTCAACAGTGCTGTTACACGATAAGTATTTCATATACTACTTTTCCATATAGTTGAAACAATTGGTGTTGCAACTCTTCACTTTAATAAATTTGTAAATCTTTTAAAGAAAGAAATATATATTTTTTTTATTTTTTTTTTCTTATTTTGAAACTTTTACGTACAGCGTTCTAAATTAAGCCTAGAATGGTGTGTGCTAAGTTTCGTGAAAATCGGTTCAGATTTAGATAAAGCTCGAAGTGTTATTTTATGGTGGCTGTATAGAAACGTGGACCTATATTGGAAAATGTCTGCAAATATACAAACAATTAATATCACACTATTGGTATCCGGTGAAAATCTCGAAGTGTCGCAAACGAAACTATATATGTAAGATGCACTGTACCGCATTGTGAAGGATATAAATGTTTACCTAATCGACTTTGGTCTGAAAATTTCTCAGAAGACATTATATGAACGTCATTACCTATCTTGGCGTCTGCGACCATTGAGTGCGCTATTCCAAGTTATATGTGAATATATTGTTCACAATTTTAGCAAATTCCGTACATCGTGTTATTCTTTTAAATTCTTTAAATTATAATAGTAATTGTTAGTTACATTCTAATGAATTTATATAAAAGAAGAATTCAACACATATTTTCCCAAAATGACATTATGATTTAACTTATCATATTGATGCACATTTGTGTTTAATTCCCGAAACAACACACACAAATATTAATTAGATACGCATTCGCAAAGAAAAATATTCAACTAATTGGATTTTTGCGCAACGTCGAAAAAAACAATAAACCATATTTCAATCATTATTAGTATATTCCAATGATGGTGCTATTGTACTCATTATTGTCCAACCATTTTGTAGATCAATGCAATTTGAATATTTTGCAATAATTTTATGTTGAATAATTTCCCCTTTGCTCTTTGCAAAATGTTATTTCATTAAAAACTTATCAATAATATTTTCCGCATACATTTGTGTATATAAACGAGTATGTATGTACATATGTGGAAAATATAAAATGTGTTGATTGAATCAAAAAATGGAATTGTGGTTCAAAGCACACGTCAAATATGGGCGTAGTATATTTCTTTTAAAAAGTTATATTTGTAAAGCTAATGGATTGAAATTTCGTTTACGTTTTGTCACAGGATTTCTTTTGGATGGATGAAATATATCTTAAAGTGTTTAGCTGATCCTAAAATTACCAATAAAGCTACACCTATGACACCAATCTGAACAAAATCGATGCACCTTTTAATAACATATGACTGAAACATTAAATATGAATGTAGACCATCATAAAACCATAACATCAATTTTAAAGTTATGAATAGAAACGGCTTTAAATCGCATTGATTAAAATCGCATTAAATAAAAAACCAGTGAGCGGAGCAGTGATATTTGCACTCTCTTGCCCGATTAGAGGTAAACAGCACCTCTTCCTCAAACTGACATATTTTCCGAATATTACGAGTATTAAGTACAGCTATTGTCCAGATTCCCTTTACCGTGGGTTGTGTTGTTATGTTCGGCTTTCATTTGTGGTCTATAGATCGACAAGAAAATAACACAAAAAAATAATATTCCGTGCATTATTATCTGATCATCACCGAAAATTATAGGCTTGTCCTTGACCACAACCACGGAGACACCTGTAAATATTTAGGTGTAACTCCCACATCCGAGCACATACAACAATATAATTGGTTTAAAATTAATATCAACTAATACCTCTTGGATATAATATCAACTTCTCAGGTCTATGTCCCTCAGGGGTAAATATATACGCTATAGAATACAAATTTGGTAATTTTTCACAGAAAAGTCAGGGTCCATTTTACCCGCTAAATATTGACCGATCTTCATCAAAACGACCAGAAGCGACCAGAAAACCCGACAAAAATTTGGTATTTAGTCCATTTCATCCCCTAAATATTAACCGATCTTTCCCAAAATAGGGTCTTCATTGGCCAGAACCCATCCTACATGCAAAATTTCTTGAAGATTGGTCCATGACTGTGGCTGCACAAAGCTATAATACCCTGACAACATAGTTGTGTAGGGTATAATTACACGGACCCTAGGCATGGGGTTTATAAGTTTCTTATGCAAAACAATTTTTTTTTTACTTCCGATTAAAGATTGGCATATATCGGATAGAAAAAAACATTCTTCAGACCAAATAGAAACCTTGTGGACCAGCCCAACAATCTACGGGTCATAATAGAACAATCTATAGGATCCCGTATCTACTTTTTATCTACTTCAAGAAAACTTTCGATACCATTTGACCAACGGCCATATGCGAAGCATTTGAGCAAGATGGGTGTATTACAGAATGCATAATTCTCAATTTTTTACAACGGGACAATAAGCCGACCGTTTCGCACAAATTTGGTAGTAAACCAAGTGTTCAATTAAGAATATTAATTATTCAGATTTGTATTTATTTGTTATACTACCTAAAATTTCAACTTTGCGCATTAGGCAAAGTATTGATTTCAAAGTGAAACCATTACGCAAGACGCTGATACTACCCGTGCTATTATATGGATCAGAAGCATGGGTACTTGCGCAAGCAGATGAGACAGCTCTTGGGGTGTTTGAAAGAAAAATTCTCCGAAAGATCAACGGGCCGATCTGCGTCGACGGTGAATATCGGCGTAGAATAAACCATGAGCTCTACAATTTATATGCGAACATCGACATAGTCAGTCGTATTGAGCTGCAGCGACTACGATGAATGAGAATGCCCCAGCTCAAAAGGCATATAAAAACGAGGCTACTGATGGTTCCCGTAGAAGGGGAAGGCCACGAACTAGATGGAAAGACCAAGTAGAAAACAACATCTTGGAACGTGGTCTTCCAAATTGGTAAATTTGCGCACAAGACCGACGCGCTTGGGAATCTTTTTTATGCTCGGCTTATGGATCAACCGTTCTGTAACAAGCTAAGTAAGTGTCTTTTGTGTGCAAGTTCGAAGATGGGCTATATCGGTCCACGTTTGGACATTCGGAATTTTGGAGCTCTTGAGCGGGTTTTCAGCCAAATTCCATGAAATTTTGTACATTAAGTTTTTGTGAGTACCAAATATCTCTACTAAAAGTTATAAATATAGGTACAAATTTTTTGGTAGACCCCATATAAAGCTTCCCCCAATATTCGGAATTCTGGGGTTTTTGAGTGCGGTTTTCAACCAAATTCGTTGTAATTTTGCTGTTTGTGTTCTTTTTAGGTATTAAATATCTGCAACTAAAATTATAAATATAGGCAAATTTTTTCAGTATTTAAGGGTTTTTAGTACGTTTTTAACCGAATTCGCTGTAATTTAGAGCATTCAGTTCCCATTGTGTACTAAAAGTCTCCACTAAAAATTATAAATATAGGTCCACTTTTTTCGGGCAGCTCTCATATAACAGGGGGTACCCTTCCTGGTAACAAATCACCCTCCCAAAAATTATTGATATTCGTCCCTCAGGCACTCCCTCTATAACCCCCTTTTTATACCCTCCACCATAGCATGGAGGGTATATTAGGGAGGGTATATTTCCGATCCCATAAAATATATATATTGCTGCCATTTTGTCTGTTGTAGTCACTCTAGCCTCTAAAAGAATTGACATATATCGCCAAAATTTTGCATTGAGTTGATTGCAGATAGGTCAAGTTCGAAGATGGGCTATATCGATCCACGTCTAGGCATAGTTCCCATGAAAGAGTACCGCAATTTTCTGTATTTTGTGGTTCTTGAACGCGTTTTTCAACCGAATTAGCTGAAATTTGGAATATTGTGTTCTTATTGGGTACCAACTCTCCTCACTAAAAATTATAATACATTTCTAGTAGTTAGGGTGTTTTGAGTGTATGTTTCAACCAAATTGGCTATAATGTAATACTTTAAATTCTTATTAGATAGCAAATCACCCCACTAAAAATTATATAGATCCATTTTTTGCGGGTACCCCCAAATAAGAGTATCCCCAATTTTCGGTATTTTGGGAATCACGAGCGCTTTTTTTTCGAAATCGACATATATCGGTCATTAATTAGGCATACCCCTCATATAATGATAACCCCAACTATTCCCTAATTCCTACACTATTTTATTAATATGGAGTATCGAATGAATATATCGAGATGTTGCAAACAAAATGACAACTCTCAACCAGTAAGGTAAGCATTAAAGTTGGACTGGGCCGCCTATATAATACCCTTCACCACTTTGGGTATATTCTATATATGTCTTCTAACAGACTCTGCCTTTTAGAAAGAACATTGGCATGAAATTGAACGAACTTGAATATGTGAACATTATGCCTTTCTGGAACCTACGCTAAATTCCATTTCATTGCTCCGATTTTCAAGGACGAAATACATATGAGAGCTATATATAAATCTGGAACGATTTTCACGAAGCTTATCGCATATCATTCTACGCTATGTAAATCGAAAGATATATATGGACTTCGGTGCACCATTTACATAAAATCGAACGAAAATATATATGGGGGCTACATCTAAATCTGAACCGATTTCCACGATATAGAGACTTTGGTGAACCATTTCTATTAACTTGCAAATTATATATGGGAGCCATATCTAAATCAGTACCGAGTTTTACGAAACTTAGCACACACCATTCTAGACTTAATTCAGTACGCAATGTCAAATTTCGTGCAAATCGAATGATATTTAGGGACTTTGGTGTACCATTTACATAAAATCGGATGAAAATATATATACGAAACTTAGCACATTATTTTAGACCTTATTCAGTACGTTGTGCCAAATTTCGTGCAAATCGAATGATATATAGGGACATTGGTGGACAATTTACATAAAATCGAACAAAACTATATATGGGAGCTATATCTAAATCTGAACTGATTTTTACGAAATTTTGAACACATCATTCATCCAACTCTATGCCAAAATATAAATATATAAATCTGAACCGAATGCTAAAAAATATACCTGTAGCAAGAACCGCATAAATCAAAAATCGTAATTTTTGTGTTAAAGGTACAGAATTGTACGCTATATCTGACTTTATGTTGTGTAAAAAATGCCGATGAATATCTCTTACACACACGCATTGTGAGCGTTAGATGTTCCTCCGTTCTTTGTAATGTGTGAGGCATGATAGAGCAAATGAGCGATATATGGTGTATCCAAAGTATGGGGTGACAATGTGATTAACTTTAAACGCCATGAAATAGAATCCATTTCCTCACTTTCCATATTAAATTGTTAATAATTCTCGAGTTTATGAACTGCATTTGTATAACGATTAATTATGTAATTAATATCCCCACGTAGTTGTCAATAATATGGAAATTGATATGTTATATGTGTATACAATATTCAAAGGGGAAAACACAGTAAAACAGTCCCCATGGACATCTAGCATAACAAACAAATGTGTTAGTCAAGCTCTGGATTAATTCATTACGAAATTCCCCAGTGTCCACGTGTTGGGTAAATAAAGATGTGAACGACAGTCGTATTTGTTAAAAAGGTTAACGGTGTGAACGTGACAATTACACAGCAAATAAAAAATATTGCAAAGATATGGGCTGGGGGAAAATCCACCTCTTTGGAACCGTTGTCATTGGAATGTTTTTATTTTTTGCAAGATATATATGTATGAGATTTACATGTTAGGTGTTAACTTAATAGTAAACTTATGTCTGTACATATTTGTATTTATATATTTTTTCGTCAGAAAAATTATTTTTGATATGACATTCCAAATTACAAAAAGCAAAAACACATTAAAATTCCTAGAAAATAAAAACAAACACATACATATATGTATGTATGTATGAAATTGAATATATTTCAATGTTTAATAAACTGATTACCGATTTTCCGTACTACCGTAAAAATTTACATCTGCTTAAAATGTTAACTGCCAACCAAACACTTATTCGTACATTGATATTCGATGATGTGACAAAAAACTAAAACAAGAACAACAAATATTTCATGATGTACAACAACTAATTGATTGTGACAAATGGTCGCTAATTAAATATTCTATTAATATTCAAAAAAAAAAAAAATATGTTTTTTTTCATCCGCTGCTAGCACGTTGAATTATTTTGTTTCCATTTAAATAGGTTTCGTTTTTGTTATACCCTTCACCACAGGTACAGGGTACTATGTCTTTGTGCATATGTTTGTAACAGGCAAAAGGAAACGAGATAGACCCATGGTTCCTTTTGAGAATATGCATAGAATCACTTTTTAAGTCGATTTATGCATGTCCGTCCGTCCGTCCGTCTGTCTGTTCATGTATTTTTGTGAGCAAAGTACAGGTCGCATTTATGATCCGAATTGGATGATATTCGGCACAGGTCATTTGTTTGGCCCAAGGACGAACCCTATTGAAATTGGGAAAAATCGGTCCAGATTTAGATATAGCTCCCATATATATATTTAACCGATTTAATGTAAACGGTCCCTATATATCTTCCGATTTGCACGAAATTTGGTACAGCCTTATCATTTAGGTCTAGAATGATGTCTGCCAAGTTTCGTGAAAATAGGTCCAGATTTAGATATAGCTCCCATATATAGTTTCGTCCGATTTCATGTAAATAGTGCACAAAGTCCCTATATATCTTTCGATTTGCACGAAATTTGACTTAACGTACTGAATTGAGCCTAGAGTGATGTCTGCCAAATTTCGTGAAAATCGGTAAAGATTTAGATATAGCTCCTATATATAGTTTCGTCCGATTTCATGTAAATGGTGCACCAAAATCCCTATATATCTTTCGATTTGCACGAAATTTGGCACAGCGTACTGAATTGAGCCTAGAATGATGTGTGCTAAGTTTCGAGAAAATCGGTCCAGATTTAGATATAGCTCCCATATATTGTTTCGTCCGATTTCATGTAAATTGTGCAACAAAATCCCTACATATCTTTCGATTTGCACGAAATTTGGCATAACGTACTGAATTGAGCCTAGAGTGATATCTGCCAAATTTCGTGAAAATCGGTCCAGATTTAGATATAGCTCCCATATATAGTTTCGTCCGATTTCATGTAAATGGTGCACCAAAGTCCCATATATCTTTCGATTTGCACGAAATTTGGCATTACGTACTGAATTGAGCCTAGAGTTATATCTGCCAAGTCTCGTGAAAATCGTTCCAGATTAAGATATAGCTCCCATATATAGTTTCGTCCGATTTCATGTAAATGGTGCACCAAAGTCCCTATATATCTTTCGATTTGCACGAAATTTGGCATAACGTACTGAATTGAGTCTAGAATGATGTCTGGTATGTTTCGTGAAAATCGGCCCAAATTTAGATATTGCTCCCATATATAGTTTCGTCGGATTTCATGTAAATGGTGCACCAAAGTCCCTATATATCCTTCGATTTGCAAGAAATTTGGTATAAGGTACTGAGCCTGGAATGATGTGTGCTGAGTTTCGTGAAAATCGGTCCAGATTTAGATATATATATATATATATATATATATATATATATTTTCGTCCGATTTAATCTAAATAATGTACCGAGTTCTTATGTTGCATAGCATTTTGAATTTAATCCAGAATGATGTGTGCCAAGTTTCGTGAAAATCGGTCAAGACTTAGATATAGCTCCAATATATATTTTCGTACGATTTAATGTAAATGGTGCACCACATGTATCTTTCGATTTGCACAAAAATTGGCATAACGTACTGAATTGTTGCTGGAATGATGTGTGCTGAGTTTCGTGAAAATCGATTCAGATCTAGATATATATCTATATATATATATAAATGAATTTCTGTTTGTTTGTTTGTTAGTTTGTTTGTTTGTTTGATCAGTGTTAGCTATAGACTCCTAAACTACTGAACGGATTTTCATGAAATTTTCACAGTCGATTTTTGAGTACATTTGTGGTAACATAGGGTACTTAATTTTTTGATAGGGGCAGGGGAACCAGTAGCCCCCATACAAATTGCCCCTTTTTTAGATCAGAATTTGCCATTATAGCAAAGAATTGGAATTGCCAATTATAGCAAAGTGTTAGTAAATATACAAACCACAGATGTTTACTAAGTTCACAAACCACCATTATGTAGGTGCTGCCAATTTCCAATTTGTTTTTAGGAAAATGATAAAGTTGGAAATATCAGAATCAAAAAAGTGGTACTGATGTCCGAATACGTGTGGACTGTATACACTACTTAGTACTGTACACATAACTGATGACTGTATTCGTACAATTCGAGTACGAATCGATTTAAATAATTTGTACTGTATACACTAATTAATACTGTACACACATTTGCCCTCTTATGCCTTCAACTCACTGTGGTTCAGGGTATTACTGCTTTGTGCATATGTTTGTAACAGGCAAAAGAAATCGAGATAGACCCATGGCCCCTTTTGAGAATAAGCATAGAATAACATTCTGAGTCGATTTATGCATGTCCGTCCGTCTGTTGATGTTAATTTGTAAACTAAGTACAAGTCGCATTTATAATCCGATTTGGATGTTGTTTGGTACAGCTCATTTATTTGGCCAAGGACCCTA
>NW_026882955.1:0-43381 GCF_032173495.1 Musca vetustissima
TTCATTTCATTCGGGAAAGTTTAGAGTCGTTTGAGTACAATGGGACTAATTCAAGTAAATCGATGTAGAGCAAACGTGTATCAACGCTATTCGGTAGGCCGCACTCTTCAAAATTTAATCTCAATCTGACACCCGTTTGAAATATATATGGAAGCATCTGCGCTAATTTTAACAACACGTAATAACGTCATTCAAGAGTCAATTTGATACGTAGTGCAAAATTTCGTGTCGAGCTATATCTAAATATGAAACGATTTCAACGTAACTTGCCAGAAATTGATGTATATTAACTTCAGTACATTGTACAAAATTTTGTGTCAATCGTACAAAGTTCGGGTCTTTATAGCAGCTATATACAAATCTGAACCGGTTTTCACGAAACTTAGCACATATAATTCTAGACTAAGTTCAGTACGCTACATATTTCATTCAAATCGAAAAATATATAGGGGTTTTGGTGCATCATTTACGTAAAATCGGAAGAAACTATATATGGCAAGTATATCTAAATTTGAACCGATTTTTATGAAACTTAGTGCATCATAATTCTAGACTCAGTTCAGTATGCTATGACATTATTCAAATGTATTGCGTGTGTGCTATAGCTTCCAATGTAACGATCAAAATCGATATACGGCGAAATATATTTCTTACCCAGAAAAATTGTTTATGCAAGTATGAATAAAAAAGCAAAAAAGAAAAACAAATCTGAAATACTGAAAATTATTTCATAACAATATTGTTACGGCAAGACAACGTTTGCCGGGCCCGCTAGTCGTTTATATAATTGAATTGTACGAATGTCGGTATAGGTCCACTTTTTGGTATTTTCCCTATATTTTCATTTCAGGTACCTGCCAGTAATCTGTGGTGGAGGGTATCCGTGTTTTTCACGTGCTTACATTAAAATGGTGAACTGATTTGTTGCGTGTTTTGTATTTGTCCAATATAGTCGTATTCCACCATAATCAATTCGAATGCATGGAATTCTAAGACGTTTTTAGCCCTTTTCCATATGTTGGTTTCATTCTACCATCGGAGGATGTCGAGTTAAGAACTAGAACGTCAGGTAAGAGATTGAACTATATCGACCAGCAGTTAAGTCTAGGTCCATATAATGACAATAGTATTTTTAACATTTGGCGTGAAAAAGGGTAAGTGATGCAAAAATGTAAGGTTCAAAATTGCGCTCCATCGGTAATTAATTAGGCATAGTCCCTTATATAATGATAACTCCAAATATTCACTAATTCCTTCACTATGGAATCAATCAATACCAAAATCCCTATATATCTTTCGATTTGTACGAAATTTTGGTATAGCATACTGAATAAATTCTAGAATGATGTGAGTTAAGTTTCGTGAATACCGGTTCCGATTTAGATATAGCTCTCATATATATTTTCGACCGATTTAATGTAAATGGTATACCAAAGTCCCTATATATATTTCGATTTGCACGAAATTTGGCATAGCGTACTGACGTGAGTCTAGAATGATGTCTGTAAAATTTCTTGAAAATCGGATCAGATTTAGATATAGCTCTCATATATATTTTCGATCGATTTATTGCAAATGGTATACCAAAGTCCCTATATATATTGCGATTTGCACGAAATTTGGCATATCGTACTGAATTGAGACAGAAATGATGTGTATACATTTTCTTGAAAATCTTTTTAATGCACCCATAGTGGTGAAGGGTATTATATAGTCGGCCCGTCCGACTTTTTTACTTTCCTTACTGGTTTTAAAATGAGAAAGATTTGTTGTTTTAATTCTCGAAAATTCATATAATTCCTGATATTGAACTTTTTTCATTTAATTAATAAATATTAATACTACTTGTATTTTAATTTTTCTAAACTACCAGAATTTGTTCAGATGAAAATGACCACTAATCAGGCGAAAACTATCTGTGTGACCTACAAATAAATCAGCGATGATTTCATTACCAAGTTGCACTGTGTTATCAGAAACTTTCCAAATGCAAATGTACAAGGAAGTTAGCGGTGTTGTTGGTAGGACGGTCGGTTGGTTGAATGATGTTCCTTGCTGTCGAATGAAGAAAATGTGAAAATGTATATTTCGCCATTGGCATCTTAATAACATTGCAATAATAATGTTCGGAGTACATCACAGAAACAAGCACTGAGGAACAAGAAATACAACTAGTTATAAAAAATTCAAATTATTATTTCTTCAGCTGTTATGATTTCACCACCAGCACCAAGTATTTCACTGCGAACTTTTATGGCAATGATGGTGTACTGCTGCTGTTGATTGGCGTAAGGACACATTCATTCTCATCATTCGTGGGTTGTCTGTTTACATTTGAGGTCATAACTTATTTAAGTTATGACGAATTTTGTTAGAAAAAAAAAAATCATCCAACAAAGCAACACCAAAAACCGAAATTTGAACCTTGCTTTAAAAGATTTCTTTAAAGATTTCAAACACAGATGATGATGTGGGTGCGGATAATCAGATGCCAGAAAAATAAGAGCGAATGTTATTCGTAAGACCGTTGTCTGTCGTTCGAGAGTTGGACAATGTTTTAGCCAAACTTTAACAAAGAAACTTTAGCGACGCAAATATTCCAAATAAAAAATGGAATAAAACGAAATGATATGCAAATATTTGTTTTACTTGATATGAATCTTCTGGGGATTTACTACATTTCAAAATATAAAACAACGACAAAAAAAAACCAATGTCGTCAATAGAAGACAATTTGTATAATTCGGTTAGTAGCATTGATGTGGGGTTAAATGTAATTTCGAAAAAGTAAATTTGGGCCAATGAGAAATGTAAGAATTAAATTTAATTTTTAAACTCAAAACAGTTCTTGTTATGGTTTGTATGTCAATAATATCTGTTCGCTAAGTTTCGAATTGAAAACTAATTTTAAAGTTCTTGTGATAAAACAATAAATTAAACCAGTAAAGAAAGATCAAAAGTCGGACGGGGCCGGCTATATGATATCCTTCACCACTTTGGGAACATACAAGAGATGTTAATATCTACAATATCCTGTAGATAGAACAGACATAGAATCTTTGGAGGACCATAGAGATGCAGTCGGGCGATATTAAATGTGCTTTTTCGATAGATATTTCAACCAATTGAAAAAATCCCATAAAATTGAACGAAAATATATAAGACATATATAAAAATCTTAACCGATTTCCACAAACTTTATCAGGCATAATTTTTCCTCAATTGCATGCGCAAAATTTTGCTCAGTCGGACAAATATTGGGAGTTTGGTGCATCATTCACAAAAAATCGTACCGAACTATATATAGGAGCTATATCGAAATCTGAACCGATTCCAACAAAACTTCGCATACATGGACCTCATTCAGTGCGCTGTGCAAAATGTTGTCCCAATCGGACAAATATTGTGAGTTAGGTGTATCATTCGCATAAAATCGGACGAAACTATATATGGGAGCTATATCTAAATCGGATCATAAATGCGACCTGTACTTTGTTCACAAAAATACATGGACGGACGGATGGACAGACGGACATGCATAAGTCGACTCAGAAAGTTTCTCAAAAGGAACCATGGGTCTATCTCGATTATTTTTGCCTGTTACAAACATATGCACAAAGACGTAATACCCTGTACCACAGTGTGGTGAAGGGTATAACAAGTGAAACCAGTAAAGAAAGTTCAAAAGTCGCACGGGCCGACAATAAATTCGGGTACATACAAGAGATGCTCATATGTACAATACCCTGTAGAAAATGTTAGCATTGAATCGTTTGAGGACCATTGAAATGGAATGGGACGAAATTAATTGTGTGAACTACATAGGCATTTGCACTAAATTAACACAACAAACAAACATAAGGTTATGAAAAATATAAAAAATGCATGTCAATCATTTGTATGAAATCGAGCAAAATTATGTTGGGAGCTATATGCAAATCTGGACGTATTTGCCTTGTGCTCTGTTCAAAAAAAAAAAATAATAATAATACACGTTATTTGGTACATTGTGCCTAATAGGACAAATTTTACTTAATTGATACACCATTTAGATGAAGTCGGACCGAACCTATTTCAATTCAATACAATATTTCATGCAAAGTGAACAGGCATATGCTCCTCGGTGCATATAGTTCCAAAAATATATCTGCATCTGAAACGATTTCACTAAAACTGTGTTAAGTTTTGGTCTAGAAATCGGTCATTTGTTGAAATCGGTTCAGATTTAGATATAGCTCCCATATATATTTCTTCCAATTTTATCTAAATTGTGCACCAAACACCCACTATTTGTCCGATTCAAACAAAAATTTGCACAACATTCTTAAATAGGTCCATATTGATGTAAGCGAAGTTTTTTGGAAATCGGTCCAGATATAGATAACTCCCATATATATTTTCCTCCGATTTATGTAAATGGAGTACCAAACTCCCAATATTTATCTGATTGAGGCAAAATCTTACGCAATATACGAAGTTAAGTCCAGACAGACGTATGCTAAGTTTTGTTGAAATCGGATCAGATTTAGATATAGCTACCATATATATTATCGTCCGATTCTATGTGATGTGAGTTTAGAGTGATGTATATTAAAATTGCAAAAATCCCATATATATTTTCGTGTTACTTTATGTAAATGGTGCATCTAGGAGCCTACGCCTGTTCCATATACAGATTTTGATATAGTGTCTTTACATATTTTTTCCGATTTTGAGTAAATGATGTACCAAGGACCAAAAATATGGCCGATAGGCATAAATCGTACTGAAGTTAGTATATACTAACCTGTGACAAATTTTGTTGAAATCGAACTAAATATAGCTTCCATTAATTTTTAATTTAATTAAAAAGTCCCCAAACTCCTCATTTTTGTCAGATTGACGCGAAATTTTACACAACGTACCAAATTGAGTATAGAATGCTTTTTAAAAAAATGCAAACATAGCCATATATTTCGTCCGATTTTATAATCTCATAATGCACCATACACAGAGAGAGAGAGAGAGAGAGCACTGTTGTTACGCTCTTCGAAAAAAATGTTCTCTCAAACTATAAAACATATGTTCTAACATAAAAAATATGTTAGTACCCAAACATATAAAATAAAGATATGTTACAAAATGTTGCAAACAAATGTATGTTTGGACCCAAAAAAAAAAAAAAAAATATGTTTGCATCCAAACATATATTTGTTTGCAACCAGTCCCAAACGTAAATATGTTTGGATGCACTAAATTTGGCATAGTGTACTGAAGTGGGGACATAACCCAATGGCCCCATTCTGCCCCATTGTAACAAACGAATGACGTATTTATGGATTGGTCTAAGTCGTTTCACATTTAGATAAATATCACATATTTTAGTTCAGCGAATTTCATGTTAAAAGTCCATTTTAATATACCCATAGTGGTGAAGGGTATCATATGGTCGGCCCGTCCGACTTTACTACTTTCCTTACTGGTTTTTACAGCCTGTTTTTGTAAATGTAAAATGTCCATTCGTTCGTCGAAAAAACGAACGATTACTCATTTTGGTTTTCGCAAACAAATCACCGGTTGTAGTGATTGAGAAATAGGAAAGAGCTTTTGGTATTCGTATTTTTTTGGTTTTTGTTATACAAAACGGTGCGTTATTTACGAACAAAAATGTCAAAAACAAACGAAGAGAAAATACCATTCGTTTAAAAAAATAATAAAGAAAACTATTTGTTCATTACAATTTGTGTGTTGTTAGTGAAAAGAACGTAACAAATATGGAAAATTCTGATGATATATATAAGAAGAAATGGTCTGTAAAAAATTATATATCCCTATGAAATGTAAAAAATTATATTGAATTGGTTGAACCCCTAGCAACAAAAGGACAACGATTGCCCAATTCCAAAAATTGGTTGATCTCATGGAACTGTACCCACAATTAGCAACTGGCCGTCCTGTTTTCGGATCCAATAAATTTGAAGTGGATAACAAGTGGAATAATGTAGCTATATCATTAAATGCCATAGGTATTCTCCTTTGGGGAATATTTTGCTTTTCTTTATAATTAAAATTAATTGCAATCGTACCAAACATTTTGAATTTTCTATTTTGGCACTTTTTATGTAAAAAAACTGTTTGTAAACAATAAACAGAGTTACCCTCATTTTGCAATAATTCTATTGGAAAATTTGCAACAAGATACCAAAAGAAACACTTTGGTACTAATGGTTAAAAACGAATGAAAAAGCTCAATCGTTTCTAGACGAAAGCTTTTACAATTATTACAAAAACCAAATTTTCGACGTATACGTTTTAATACGAACGATACGTGTGACTGCCGGAACAAATTACAAAAACAGGCTGTTATTTTACTACATTCAATTATTATGAATTATTTAAATCAAGAATTTAACTAAATACTTATCATCCCACCAAATCTAGATTCAAATCTTATACAAGTTGATATTTTCTCCTAAATTTATTGACCATTCCGCCACACAATTCTTAGCTATGCCACGAAATTATCTGATTTGTCTTAAAACCTCAAAAATATGTTCAACATTTACATACCGATAAATTCCATTTCATTATTATGGCAAACAGAATTATTCGATGTCCGCTTTTTGGTCATTTGTATGAAAGAGACGAAGAGAATAAAAAAGCGAAAACAAGAACCGAATAAAACAAAGAAAAATCTTAATGAGGATCGTAATGTAGATTCCAGTTTATTAGAATTTATCCATGACCAACAAAATATCTTTTGTTCTTCGCATGCCTTGGTGTTTATCGCTTTAGACAATACCAGTATAATGTAATGAATATCATTAGTCGGCTTAAATCCCTCTCGGAATGGTGGCAACAGAACCGAACTCAAGCATTTATCCAGGGTATGGCGATTTATTTAAGGTGCTTCAGAGAGATATCGCATATCTCGGACGAAATGCGATGCGACTACTAGATGCGTATGTAAATAGACTTTTGGGTAGTAGATACCAATGATTATGTCTGGCAATGAATTTTTATTTGTTGCCCAAGAATTGGTATCTGAATAGTATTCGTTCGAACTAGTTTGGAGATAGAGGGTTCGTGTTTTTTATTTCTCAATGAATATTTCCTATGACAATTGCTTCAGACATTGTCATAGGCAATTCAAGATAAATGTTTGCTGTTTTTGTGTATAGTTCTTTTTTTCCTTTACTCTTGTAGAGGGTGTTTTTTGTTTGGTGTCTCCTCTACCACCCTTCTTGCAAATAAAACATTGCCATAGGCAATTTCTGTTTTTTTTTAAACCTCATTTTTTGTGAGTATGTTTCCTTTTTCGTGTTTTATTAAATGAATGTCTACAACTCGACTGAAAGTCGAGTTGTAGACATATATGTATGTAGGTGTATGTATATACTATGATGTAGGAAAATGTCTAGCTCTGTCATTTGTTGGAATTGTTTTTGTGTTTCTTTTTTTTTCCGTTTCCAATGTTTAACTAATGAATGAATAATATTTCCTGTAGACAATTCTATAGTAGTTGTTATTGTGTTTGTCTCTTTTATTCGGTTTGTTTGTATTTTCTGAAGTGGTGGAGATTTGTATTATTTTCAATGGCGACAAAATGCCCTTTTTGTAAGTTTTATTTAATGTAAAGGCTATCAACAATTCCATTTTAATGTCACGGAATTTTGTACAATCTAAAGTTTGCCACGCTGAAATTTACTTAACCGTTTTTTCTTTCTTCAATAATGTTATGGTTTTCAAAAAAGCAAAATCAAATTGTGCTGCCTACAAAATCTCTTTATTAAGTACATACACGAACAAATAATTGGACCAAATCCATTTCGGAAAATCCCATCACCATACGAAGCGAAATGATTATCTTGTTTGATATTCAACTGTTTGGGCTTTAATAGCACTTAAAGTTTGAAACTGGACTTCAATTTGCGGGGTATTGCGGGAACCTTTGTATAGGGCCTATGTAAAAACATAAACCTATATGGAACATTTTTAGCGCAGTAGAATTTTCTCTGTAATGAATTCGGATAATACTTTAAAAATACTGAAAATAGGGTGGGAAATCTGACACCCATTGATTATTTGGATAAAAATCTGATAAACATGAGGACGAAAGTATGTATAAAAGCTATATCAAAATCTAAACCGATATCATCTAAACATGTCACAGGTTAGGATATATTAATTTCAATATGTTTTGTGTATATCGGCCACATTTTGAGTTCTTAAAATCGGGAGAAAATATATATGGTAGCCCTATCCAAATTTGAACAGATTTCAACAAAATTTTCCACTTGTTATGTTATATTAGCTTCAGTACGTAGTGCAAAATTTTGTGTCAATAGGCCTAACTTTGGGTCTTTGGTGCTCCATTTACATTAAATCGGACGAAATTATATATGTGAGCTATATATAAATTTGAACCGATTTTCACGAAACTTAACACACACCATTCCATTTATCCAGTTCGTGGAAATCGAAGGATATATAGGTACTTTTGTGCACCATTTACCTTAAATAATATGGTAGCTATATCTAAATCTGAACAGATTTTCCCCAATTTCAATAGGGTTCGTCCTTGGGCTAAATAAGTGAGCTGTGCCGAAATTCATCCAAATGCGACCTGCACTTTGTTTACAATTTAACATGAACGGACGGACACATAGAGTATGGACTAAAATTAGGAAATCAAAAACAAGACTAACATTATCGCCTTGGAATATGATTGAATGAAATGTTTACTAATTGGTGACCATTTGCAATACTGAATTGGAAGAATAGAAACAAACGCAGACCGATGATTGTAAAAACTTTTCTCCCAAGTTTCATATAAAACCAGTATGAAAAGTTCAATATTCGTGGCCGACTAAATGATAACCCACAAAACTACTACTGACCCATGTTAATTTCTCGCCATAATTTCAATTGGAGTCTTCTTTAGACCGAACCGAACCTACATGTAAAATTTCGTGACGATTGGTTCAAAACATTTCCCTGGTCCAATTAACCATGGCATAGCTCTCACATAAAAGTTACGACAAATTATAGGAATTTTGAATATCCATTTCATGCTAGTCGTTCTTTTACTTGTTCCAATATCAGGAATGCGATAATGGGAGAAGAAGAATATTTATCTTTGACGAATCTGTCTTTTATCATTTTAATACCAGACACTTTCAATTCTAGCAGCGACACTGCACTCAACTAACGTCTACACGATTACAATTTAAAATTTTACTTATTATCCCAAATGAAATGATTATAATTTCGATAGTTTTTGTTTTCACTTTACTTCAGACTCGTTCAAAATTGCAATGAATACTTCCAATTGTCTGGAAGAATATTGGATGCGGCTGTAAATGTATCTTTCTTTGATATTTTTTTGTTTGGTGAAAAACTTTTTAAATATGAAGCATTTTGCAAGTAGGAACATTATTTCTTTGAAGAGTCACAGTCACCAGACTGTGGTGCAGGGTATTTTTTTCTTCGTGCATATGTTTGTAAAAGGCAAAAGAAAACGAGATAGACACATGGTTCCTTGAAACCAGTAAGAAAAGTAGTAAAGTCGGACGGACCTTTTACCACTTTGGCTATATTTAAGAGATACATACTAACAGAACTCGCATATTTGAAGGACAATTGTCATGAAATTGGACTTAATTAAATGTGAACCGACTTAACCCTACTATCAATAATCATTTGTACCTTTTTATACCCTCCACCATAGTATGGAGGGTATATAAAGTTTGATTTTCTGTTTGTAACTCAAGGAAATTAATCTTGATCGGTCCACGTTTAGGCATAGCTCCTTTATATGGGTACTCCAAATTATTTTATGGTTCTTGCGAGCTTTATTCAAACGTATTCGCTGAAATTTGGTTTAATAGGTTTTTAATGGGTACATAAATCCACACACACACACACAGAGATCATCCGTAACACATTCCAAATTACATTTCATTATGGCAGATTTAGAGTCGTTTTAGTACAATGGGAGAAAATTATGTAAATCGATATAAATCAAAATACTTCATTGTTTGGTGCACATTTAACATGAAGTCAGTCGGAAATATATGTAGGGGCAATATTTGCATCTGAACCAATTTTTACAAAAAGCAATACAGGGTTACCCATATTCGACGGACCCATCTGGCAACGCCATAACTTTTGACAGAGATGTCACATCGCTTAATAACATACCGCGTTTGAAGCGTCAGTCCAAGCAGATTTTTACCATGAACCAATACACGCCACGCGAGCGCTCTGAAATAGTTGACATTTACATTCAACAGAAGAAGTCAATTGTGAAAACTCAACGTGATTTTAAAACATTAAACCAGTAAGGAAAGTAGTAAAGTCGGACGGGGCCGACTATATGATACCCTTCACCACTATGGGTATATTAAACAGGACTATTAGCATGAAATTGGATGAAATAAAATATGTGATATTTATCTAAATGTGAATCTACGTAGATATATCCATAAAGTATGTAAATCGACTTCAAACAAATATAAATGGGTCATCCGTTGGGCTATGTCTGTACTTCTAGAAAACGCAACTACATAATTCTATGCTCAATTTTGTACGTTGTGCAAAATTTGATGTCAAACTGACTAACATGAGGAGTTTGATGCCCACTTTACTTGAAATCGGGCGAAAATATATATGGAAGCTCTATCCAAATATTAAGCGATTTCAAACAAACTTGTCGCAGGATAGGTTATACTAATTTCAGAACTTTTTGTTCCTATTGGTTCTTGGTGCGTCAATTACTTAAAATCAATCTATAATAAAAGGGAGCTATATCTAAATCTGGACCGATTTTCACGAAACAACGCAGACATCACTCTAGGCTCAATTCAGCACGTTATGCCAAATTTTGTGCAAAACGAAAGATATATAGGGACTTTGGTGCAACATTTACATGAAATCGGACGAAACTATATGTGGGAGCTATATAGAAATCTTGACTGATTTTCTCGAAACTTGGCAGACATCATTCTAGACTCAATTCAGTACGTTATGCCAAATTTCGTGCAAATCGAAGGATATATAGGGACTTTGGTGCACCATTTACATGAAATCGGACGAAACTATATATGGGAGCTATATGTAAATCTTGACCTATTTTCACGAAACTTGGCAGACATCATTCTAGGCCTAAATGATTAGGCTGTACCAAATTTCGTGCAAATCAAAAGATATATAGGGACTTTGGGGCACCATTTACATGAAATCGGTCGAAAGTATATATGGAAGATATATCTAAATCTGAATGGATTTCCATGAAACTTGGCAGACATCACTATAGACTCAATTCAGTACTCAAGGCCACATTTCGTTCAAATCGAAAGATATATAGCGACTTTGGTGCACCATTTACATGAAATCGGACAAAAATATATATGGGATCTATATCTAAATCTGGACCGATTTTCTCGAAACTTGGCAGCAGTGTTGCCAAAACTTTGTCAATAAAGAATGCTAGATTTTGTTTAAAAAATGCTAGAAAGTGCTAAAAAATTTAAAAAAGTGCCAAATAAAAGTGCTAAAAAGTTTATAAAATTAATTTCGCTTATAGCTAATAATAAAATATATATTTTGTTAAAATTTGCTTGCAAAACCTGGAAATATTCACTTGATATCCTATTTATTCATAACCAGAATAAAATTCTATGTCGATATATCCATGTATATATAGCTCGCAATATTGAAGACAGATGTTTGAAATTCTGCACATTGCTAATATTCCTAGGATGGTATTGAAAACAAACAAACAAGTAAAAAAGTGTCAGTCGGTGTTGCCGACAGGTATATAGCCCCAACATATGGCTTGCGGAGGTCACACAGATTTTATTATTAGCTTTATATAAGAAATATGTTTTATCAAAGAGGTTTCGGATTTAATGTTGATAAAATTTTATAAACAAATGGGTCCAACCTTCGGAATTGATATAGGGTTCGTAGAGATAATATACCAATGAAATAATAATTCGCCAGAAGGAGTGGACCAATGGGTCCCATCTTCGAAATTAAACTAGTCTTCGTAAGGAAAATAGGTTGTGAGAAGTTTGCTACAAATGGGACATTCCATTCCTCTGATATTGAATTTATAAATATTGAAAATGTGGACCCTTTGAGGGGGAGGTTCCAGAAAGAGTGGACCAATGGGTCCCATCTTCTTTCTTGACCTTGGCTTGATGAAGATAGTAGGTTATACAAAGTTTGGTTCATATCGGACATTCCATTAGCCTGATATTGGATTTACTAATATAGAAAATTTTGACCCTCTGTGGAGAGGAACCAGAAGGAGTGGACCAATGGGTCCCATCTTCATACTTAATCTTGGCTTGGTAAAGATAATAGGTTGTACAAAGTTTCGAAAAAATCGGTCCGTTTGCATGTTATTATGAAATTAATTTTTAGCAAATTTTTACCATTTTGTGGTTGAGGTACCAGAAGGAGTGGACCGATATTCACCATCTTCGAACTTAAACTAAGTTTGGAAGAAACATTAAGATGTGCAAAGTTTAGATGAAATCGATTATTCCCTTCAAGAGTATCGTGCGCACCAACCAGACAGACAGACGGACAATGGACGGACGGACATGCGTAAACAGACTCCAAATTTTCTGAAATCTATATTTTGATGAGGCACATTTTCACTGTATCACAGTATCAGTTTTTATATACCCTCAGCCTTATGGCTGTATACCCTCAGCCTTATGTATGTACACTGTATCACAGTATCAGTTTTTATATACCCTCAGCCTTAATGAGAGTATATTAAAACTGTCTACCAAATGTTATCAATATGGGTCCACGTTTTGATATAGAGCGGTACCTCAATTATTCGGTTGTTTGGTGACTTTAGGCATGTTATTCAACCGAAGTGGTTTCAATTTGATATTATGGATTCCCATTAGGCAGGAAATCTCCATAACAAGAATATTGGGCCGCATTTCCGGTTAGCCTCCAGAGAGCGATCGGGGACGTTTTATAATAGAATTCATTATAATATCACATTGCGCGTGATTACATAATATTACATTTGATCATATACTCCATATACAATTTCCGTCCTCATGATTTTTTTTTCAAACAAACAACCTAATACAGACAATGTCACAGTCACCATATGGGGTACCGAACCATGTTTTAAGAAAATTTTAATAAACACCACGTGGTGCAGGGTGGTGTTTATAACAAGTTCGGCCGGGTCGGGTTTTTTTACTTGTTAACAGATTTACTGACACTTCTTTAACATTTAAAATAAAGCTCATATCGTGAAACATAAAAAAATTGAAAAACGGCAAAATTTTTGGTATAAAACCAAATAGACGGACAATTTTGAAAATATCCAGAAAACCAGTGAGCGGAGCAGTATAGTCGGACGGGGCCGACCATACGATACCCTACACAACTACCACGAACTCTAACTTTCTGAGGATGTTTATTCCGAGTCGGAGTAATATTTCGTGATATTTGCCCCCTCTTGTCCGATTAGAGGTTAACAACACCTCTTCCTTGTGTTGTGATTTTCGGATTATACTCAACTCGAAAACACACAAAAAATTATGTTTTCGGTCCATTTCATCCCAAAATTTTAATCTGATCATCACCGAAAATTGTAGGCGTTGTTCTTGACCATAACTGGAACTTCATGAAAAATTTCAAAGCCATCAGCGCGATATTTCTCCCTCTAATGTGGTAATGGGTTACTAAATAATATCTGAATACGTAAGCACCTGTAAATATTTGACTGTAACTCCCACATCTGAGTAGATACATCACTATATTTGGTATCAATTTCAACGCCAACCACTCCTCTTGGATATGATATCAACTCCTGGGGTCTACATCCTCCAGGAGTAAATATATATGCCATAGAATACAAATTTTGTCATTTTTCACACAAAAGTCAGGGTCCATTTGACCCGCTAAATATTGACCGATCTTTATCAAAACATGCATGCTTATTCTCTGGCCCGATCCCCTTCTCCATCCAAAAATTCGCAGTGTTTGGGCCATAATTGCGGCCTCTGGAGCGACCAGAAAAACCGACAAAAATTTAGTATTTGGTCCCCTAAATATTAACTGATCTTTTCCAAAAACAATAGGGGTCTTCATTGGCCAGAACCCATCCTACATGCAAAATTTCGTGAAGATTGGTCCATAACTGTGGCCTGTATCGTGTTTACAAATTATAATGGACAGACGGACGGACACACATGACTAGATCGACTCAGCTAGTCGAGATATGACGATCGGTATACTTAAAGGTGGGTCTAGGACCAATATTTCGCGGCGTTACAAACATTTGGGGCTGCACAAAGCTATAATACCCTGACAACATAGTTGTGTAGGGTATAAAAATAAAAAATGCTAAAAAGATGCTAGGTGCTAGATCAATTTTTTTGGCGCTAAACGAGTTTAAAAAGTGCTAAATCTAGCACTAAAAGTGCTAAATTGGCAACACTGCTTGGCAGACATCATTCTAGGCACAACTCAGTACGTTATACCAAATTTCGTGCAAATCGAAAGATATATAAGAACATTAGGGCACCATTTACATGAAATCGGACGAAACTATATATGGGAGCTATATCTAAATCTGGACCGATTTTCTCGAAACTTGGCAGACATCACTCTACGCTTAATTCAGTACGTTATGCCAAATTTCGTGCAAATCGGACGAAACTATATATAGGAGCTATATCTAAATCTGGACCGATTTTCTCGAAACTTGGCAGACATCACTCTAGGCTTAATTCAGTACGTTATGCCAAATTTCGTGCAAATCGAAAGATATATAGGGACTTTGGGGCACCATTTACATGAAATCGGACGAAACTATATATAGGAGCTATATCTAAATCTGGACCGATTTTCACGAAAATTGGCAGACATCATTATATGCCCAAATGATTAGCCTGTACCAAATTTCGTGCAAATCGAAAGATATATAGGGACCGTTTACATTAACTCGGTTAAATATATATATGGGAGCTATATCTAAATCTGAACCGATTTTTCCCAATTTCAATAGGGTTCGTCCTTGGGCCGAATAAGTGACCTATGCCAAATTTCATCCAATTCGGATCATAAATGAGACCTGTACTTTGTTTACAATTTAATATGGACAGACGGACGGACGGACATGCATAAATCGACTTAGAAAGTGATTCTATGCATATTCTCAAAAGGAACCATGGGTCTATCTCGATTATTTTTGCCTGTTACAAACATATGCACAAAGACATAATACCCTGTACCACAGTGTGGTGAAGGGTATAAAAATGTGAGAAGTGCGCCTTCTAAGAGCACCATTAAGCGTTTATACGAAAAATTTTTGACTGGTAAGGCTCTTTCTAATCCGAAGAGGCCATATAAAAGTCGACCAAGGCGATCGGCCGAAAATATCGCTGCCGTACGAGCCAGCAGTGTTGAGAGGTCCCCAAGAACATCCCAAAAACGCCGTTCTCAGCAGTTGGGCATGACTCGGTCCACTTTACAACGGATTATTCGCATTGATTTGCATTTTTTCCCGTACAAAATTCAATTGACGCAAAGAATTTTGTCTGCGGACAAGCCTCGTCGATTGGAATGGGCCCAAAGAGTCATCGAAATGGCCGAAGATGACGAGCAATTTTTGGAACAAAATATCATGTCCGATGAAGCCCATTTCACATTGAATGGGATCGTAAATAAGTAAAATTGTCGTTTTTACGCCACTGAAAATCTTTAGGAGATTCAAGAAGTGCCTTTTGACGAAAAAGTTACAGTTTGGTGCGGCTTTAGTGCGAAAACGGTCATTGGGCCGTTTTTCTTCCAAAATGAAAATGGCCATGCTGTTACCATCAATCAGGAGCGTTATCGCGACATGATGACCAATTTTGTGATGCCAATTATTCGTCGAAAGCATATGAGGCAGTTCTGGTTTCAACAAGACGGCGCTGCACCGCACACAAGTCACATAACAATCGATTTTCTGAAGAATTTGTTTCCGGGCCGTTTGATGTCGAAAAGTTGTGATTTGGACTGGCCAAATCAAAGATGGTGATTTGGACTGGCCAAATCGCCCGATTTGACGCCGCCTGACTTCTTCTTGTGGGGATATTTTAAGTCAAAGGTTTACGTTAACACGCCAAGGACCGTAGAAGAGCTCAAGAACAACATTCGTGAAGAAATGTTGGCAAAAACGGTGGAAAATGCAGCAAAAAGGGCACAATACGTCATCAAGGCCAGAGGCGGCCATTTGAGAGATATCATATTCAAAAATTGATGTAAACAAATCTAATTGGAACAAATTAAATGATTAACATTGCCAACCGCCAAATTTTTATTTTTGTCTTTGATTAAAAAAAAAACATGGATCCGTCGAATATGGGCTCAATTTAATACCTTAACTTAACACATGTTAGTCTATACTAACTTTAGAACGTTGTGCAAAATGTGGTGTCAATCGAATAAACATGAAAAGTTTGGTGCGCCATGATCCTACTAAAATATATAGGGAAGCTCTATTTGTTTCTGAACCAATTTCATCCAAACTAACCAGACTTATTGCAGACCCATTTTGAAACGTTGCACATAATGTTGTGGGTTTGTTTCCTATTTTGGATACGATTAGGGTATTATGTCTGCGTGCATACGTTTGTAATAGGCAATGGGAAACGAGAATATGGATCGAATCACTTTCTGATTCGATTTGTGTAAATGGTGTACCAAATTAGGCCGATCGGTACAAAATTTTGCACAACTTACTAACGAATGCCAAGTTTTATTGAAATCGATTCAGATTTAGATGTAGCTCCGATATATTTTTTCGTCCGATTTCGTCCAAAGACTCTTATTTGGGCCGATTGATACAACATTTTGTTCGTCGTACTGAAGTTAGTATAACCCAACCTGTGCCAGGTTTTGGTGAAAAATTTTCAGACTTATATATATATTCATAGATAAAGCTCCGATATATATATTTATGTATCTTCGTGCGATTTTATATAAATGGTATATCCAGTACCCAATGTTTCTCCGATTGCCACGTTTGTTTGCACAAGGTATTAACATTAGATTCACGGCTGGATTTACATAGTTTTTAATGAAAGTGAGGCTCATTCTAAGAAATTTAAGTTTTTTTTGTGAAAAAGCTGTTCCAGATTAATTTGTATGATAAGGGATAACCCTACTTCTATTTTTACACACTCAGCCTTAAGCCTGAAATGTCTGTCCGACTGGCTAATGCCTGTCTGACTAGATATTGCGAACGATAACTCTCGAAAGGAGTTACAAATTTCAACCACTCTTTGCATATCGTAATATTTCTTCCGAACCTAAATCATGTTTGAAGATAAAGAATATCAGACCACACCCTTTGGTAAATCCCTCACAAAACGTTAACATTTTGTTGTTTTGATCCCAACTTAGTACAACATTATATTTTTACTAAAAGTATCCAATTAATTAAAATTAAATATTTGATATTAAAACCAGTAAGGAAGGTAGTAAAGTCGGACGGGGCCGACTATATGATACCCTTCACCACTTTGGGTATATTCAACAGATGAATCCTAACAGACGTCGCATTTTTAAAGGACCAATAAAATGAAATGGGATCCATAAACATGTCACTCCGCAACCGATACTAATTTTTTCATTTGGTCAGATATAGAAGCTATATTTAAATCTGAACCGATTTCAGGAAACTTACCATACATCATTCTAGATTCAATTTCGTGTTAACCGAAAGATATTAACGAACTTTGGTACACCATTTACCTTAAATCGGACGAAAATTTATATATGGGAGCTATATCTAAATCTGAACCACACATCATTATAGGCCTAATTCATTACGCTGGACCAAATTTCGTGCAAATCGAGAGATATATAGGGACTTTGGTGCACCATTTACATTAAATCGGACGAAAATTTATATATGGGAGCTATATCTAAATCTGAACCGATTTTCCCAATTTCATTAGTGTTTGTCCTTATATCAAATAATTGACCTATGACAAATTTCATCCAAATCGGATCATAAATTCGACCTGTACTTTTTTCACAAAAATACATGGACGGACAGACATGCATATTCTCAAAAGGAAAATGCGTCTATTTCGTTTGCTTTTTCCTGTTACAAACATATGCACAAAGACATAATACCCTGTACCACAGTGTGTATATAACAAACGGCAACTTCACGTCGGTAGTATCCTCTTTTTGTCCTAGAATAGATAAATATGGTTCAGTATTTATTGGAGGCTAATATAAAAATCGGCTCAAGAGTCTTTGGACGAAAAAGTGGTAAAGGGTATCATATAGTCGACCCCGTCCTTTGGAACATCTCTTGAATATACCCAAAGTGATGAAGGTATTATATACTCGGTTCCGTGCGACTTTTGAACAATCCTTACTGGTTTTTATTGCAAATTCCTGAATGTGTCATGTATAGCCTGAAATATCATAAAACACGCTACACATAAATTAAAATTCTTATTGAATTGTTAAATGTTTTCAATGAAGTGCTGGAAGTGGGGGGAAATTCGTTTAAGAAGTTTTTCATCGTGGCAATAAATGAATTCGCCAACTTCCAACTATTCAGCACATTAAGCGTTGTTTTTCGTTTTTTTTTTGGAATCTGGAATTGTGTCGATTTGGTAATATTTGAAAAGTTTTATTTTGCATATAAAATAAAAATAATGACTAACTTTTTAAATCTCTATCTCTTCCTTTCAGCAAACTACCACCGCCACCATTCCGCTAGTAGCGTTGTGACTGGTAATAATAACTATATTTATGACCACGAGTTTGCAATATATTTGTTGCTGTTGTTGGCTTCAGCAGGAAATACAAATTATAAGGCCCTAATTACATGCATATATATATATATATATATATATATTCGTTTTATGTATACATAGAGTGTAATTATTTTCAATTACAAAACATTAGATTGTATTTGTTTTTCTAGTTGATGTTTATTTATTTATTTTTTGCTTTTGTCATTGTTGTTTTGGTTGAAATCGGAAATACGCAAAACATTAAATCGTAGCAATAGCGTGAAGGACATAAATGAGGCCAATGTTGTTTAACTGTGTGTGTGTTTGTATCATGTCTGGTGGCCATTTATCATAAAATCTGTTTTATTTTTATGAATAGAAAAACAAAGAAACAACAGTAATAACAAACACAACCCCCGCAGTAATAATATTAACAGGAAACGGCCATTAACATCACACCCTCTCCTCCAATAAATATGGTTCAGTTCCATTCTTGGACAAGAAGAGGATAACATCGATGTGATGTTGCTGTTTGTTAATAGCATATATTTTCAAGTACAACTTTATTTTTTTGCCTATTGACATACTATATAGAAAACATTAAATTTCTATAAATTAAGTTGAAAATAATCTGCTTTCATTTTTATATCACATCGTATACATAAAAACCAATAAGGCAAGTACCCAAGTTGGAACTGACTACATGTACCACTTTTGATATATACACACGTTTTCATAAGATTGTTATTGCAACATGAAATTATAAATATACCGATTTAAACCCTTATTATTTTGGTTGTGTGGATGCAATATCCTGTCCATCGGCCAGACGTAGCATCAGTGGCGGTCACACATACACACAGATATACGAAAGCACATGTATAAATTCACTAACAATGATTATATGCATATTCTCAAAAACAACCATGTGTATATCAAGATATTATACCCTGTGCCATTGTGTGGAGAAGCGATACCATTGAAAGTGACCTATTCACTTCGAGATGTACCCATGGTTCCCAAGTACAGGTCGCATTTATAATCCAATTTGATGAAATTCGGTCCAGCTCATTTATTTGCCCTAAGGACTATTGAAATTGGTGAAAAAACTAGTTCAGATTTAGATATGGGTCCCATATATACTTTCGTGCGATTTAACCAAAGTCCGTATATATCTTTCAATTTGCAAGAAATTTGGCATAGCGTAATGACTTAAGTATAGAGCATTGTGAGCTAATATTCTTAAAAATAGGTTCAGATTTATATTCAGCTCCCATATATATTTTCGTCCGATTTAATTTAAATGGTGAACCAAAGTCCCTATATATCTTTCGACTTGCACGAAATTTGGCACAGCGTACTGAATGAAATCTAGAATGATGTGTGCTAAAATGATGTGTGCTAAGTTTCGTGAAACTCGGTTCTAATTTACATATATCTTCTATACATATTTTCGTCCGAATTTGTGTAAATGGTGCACTATAGATCCATAGCTAGGCCGATTGGCATAACGTACTGAAGTTAATGTAAATTAATCTCTGACAAGTTTCTTCTAAATCGAGATATATCTTAGCTTCCATATATTATTTTGACCTACCTGAACCATCTGTCTGTTAGCTTTTATATGCCTTTTGTGCTGGGGCATTCATTCTCACAACAAGACCAATCCAAAATAGTAGCTACAGCTCGATACGTATAAAATGTTGATGTCTTTGAATATATGGCATAAATATTGTTCTTTCGACGGCAATATATACCGCCAACGTTGATCGTACCATAGATCTTTCGAAGAATTTTCCTCATCTGGCTGCGCAAGTATCCATGCTTCTGACCCATACTACAGTATCAGCGTGTTGTAGAGTGTGAGTATGGTGGCTTTGTTTCCTATTGAACCATAGTAGCATCTGTTAGTCAACACTAATCTTCTTCGAATTCAAAACTAATGTCATTAGTTTTTTTTTATGGCCGAGGCATATACAATCATTGACTACCTATAAGCTGTTTTCAAGTTCCACAATTGGTCCGAGTCTAGTGGACGTCTAGCGCGTTGATACCATCAGCTTGGTGTTCTCGCCATTTACTGTGAAATCCACTTTGGCACACTACTTCACAATTTGTTCGAAGTTGGCTGTTCGAGCCACTATTCGATATTGTCGGCGTAGCCGAGTAACATATGTTGTTTTGCGTACAGAGTACCATTTCTGTTCACATTCGCATCTCGTATCACCTTTTCCAGCAGGATGTGAAAAAGGTCACATGACAAACTGGGACTTTGTCTGAAACCTAGTGCGCTATGGAAGGGCTCCGAGAGGTCCTTTCCGACGTTGTCTGCTGACCTTGTGTCAGTTAACCCTTTCAGTGTTTTTGTCGAATATATTCGACATTTAATAGTACTCTCTTTCTTTGCGATTTTTCGGTTATCCTATGTACCGTTACTACTGATGTTTTTGTTTTTGCTGAAAGACAGACGAAACTGTCCAAGGGTTAAAATGAACATTGATATTTTTTCTAAAACCGATGCCTTTATATGATTTTAAATACAAACTTTTAGATTTTTAATCCGACATTTTTTTTTTTTTGACACTGAAAGGGGTAAAGTTATCCTGCATAGCCCTATTAATTTTGCAGGAATGCCGAACGCAGACATGAATTTAAACTCCTCTGAACGAATAAGGCTGTCGAAGCCGAATTCATAGTCGACGAATAGGTGGAATGTGTTGATGTGTTTTTCGTGTGTCTTTTCCAGGATCTAGTCTATGGTGTATTTGTCAGGACTGAAGGCACTGTGATATAGCCCAATAATATCATTGGCCATTGGCATCAGTGGTTCAGACAGTACGCTGGATAACACTTTATATACGATTGGAAGGAGACATATCCCCCTATAGTTGGCACATATCGTCTTGCCTTTTTTATGCACGGGAAACATAATGATGAGGTTCCAATCATTGCAAATGTATTCCTCTAGAAAAATTGTACAAATCAGGTGGACCAGACATGAATAATACGGCTCCTAACCCAACGGCACCTGCTGCTTTATTATTCTGCATCCGATTGATTGTTATTCAGTTATCATCTTCGCTAGGTTATCATCTTCGCTAGGTCTTATTCCGGGCACATCCTCCTGCAGAGATGGTGATGAAAACCTGGTGGCAGAGAGAGATTGTGTGTTGAGGACCTGGAAGGAGCATTTTGCAAATATTCTGGTAGCAAATAGTGGCGGTGAAAAGCATACCGACGAACCGGTATGCTTTTCACCGCCACTATTTGCTACCAGAATATTTGCAAAATGAAGTACTGAAGTTACTATAACCTTATGTGTGTCAAGTTTTCTTGAAATTGGTTCAGATTTACATATAGCTCCTATATATACTTTCGTCCGATTTTAAGTAAATGGCGTACTAAAGACCCATACCTAAGCCGATTGGCAAAACGTACTGAAATCAATATAAATTAATACGGGCAAGTTTCCTTGAAGTCGGTTCGGATTTAGATATAGCATAGCTTCCATATATATTTTCGACCTATTCATGTTGATTTTAAACCAAATAATCAAAGGGGGCTTGTTTGATATGACATTTTAAACAGTAAATCATACCAAATAGCGTGCGTAAAGTTTGCTTAAAGTCTATTAAAAGGATGGATGTTAGTCGGTTTACTTATAGATAAAGATCGCATCTTTATGTTCGTTCAATTTCATGTCAATGTTCCTTCGGAAAGACGACATTTGTAAAGATGCATATGTAGAATATCTCCAAAGTGGTATAGGTATATAGTCGGCCCAGTCCGACATTACTGCTTTGCTTACTGGTTATTATTCGAATTCTGATTCGAATACCTATGGTGGAGGGAGATACAAAACACAGCTACTGGGTTCGAAATTGACATATATTGGTCATTAATTAGGTATGGCACTCATATAATGATAAGCCCAAATACTCGCTAATTCCTACACTATGTAATCAATATTGATCCCCCTTTAGGCATAGCCTCATATAACTTTACAATTTAAATTGCAGTAGTTTGAGTATTGTATATTGTATACTCTACCACGCTTTGGGGTTTTCAGATTTTGGGAAAAATCTCAATAAAAAATTGCTGAAATTTGTATTTGGTGTACATAAATCGGTTGGTAGAATTATCGGTATAGGTCCAGCTTTTGGACACTTTTGTACTGATTAGCACTAATTTTATATTTTAGTTTCTCATTGGATGTCAAATCTGTCTATCAAATAATAAAATTATCACTAGCGATGTCCACCCCATGGTGGAGGGTAAACAAATTTCGATCCGATCTAAGGACTTCTGGCTGTAAACATTAAATTGTAATAATGAAATTTTAAAGCCTCCCGTTATTTACTTGATTATCATAAAAAAAATCTGTTTCCCCCCTACGTAATATTTATAAACGTATTTGAATAACACAACAAAAATACTAAACAATTCCTTGGGTTATTTCAATATTTGCTTTTATTCAATCATAAAATGAAACATTTTAGTTCATAAGCTTAGGATTTTTTCTGGGCCCAACAAAGAAAATTTATGTAAAAAATGGAAATAGTATTTGCATACTACTTCACATCACCACCATTCTGGTTTGCGATTTTATTTTATTTATTTATTTTTTTTCATGACAACTTTATAAAGTATTACTTTTTTAGGACGAACACACTTTAAATAATTCTGGTGGCAAAGGAAAGAAATGCCATAAAACGATTATTTTTATTGTTGGCAACTTTAAGACACGTGTAAGAAAAAACTAAACCAGTAGGGAAAGTAGTAAAGTCGGACTGGGCCGACTATATGATACCCTTCACCACTTTGGGGATATTCTATATATGTGTCCTTACAATTGTATGTCAATGTTCGCTCGAAGGAACATACACATGTCTTTCTACAAATTATGCTAAATTTAATTTCATTCGGGAAGATTTATAGTCGTCTGCGTACCTTGGGACAAATTTATGGAAAACGATTTATAGCAACATTGATACAAGTACGTCGCAATGTTAAAAATTTAATCTCAATCAGACACCCGTTCAAAATACATATGGAAGCTGTGGCTGCATCTGCATGGATTTCAACAAAATTTAATAACATCATTCAAGTTTCAATTTGATACGTTGTGCAAATTTCGGACAAACATTAAGAGATTGGTGCACCATTTATGTAAAATCGGACGAAAATATATATGGGAGCTATATTTAAATCTAAACGGATCTTCACGAAACTTAGCACAAATCATTATAGACTCAATTCAGTATGTTATGCCAAATTTCGTGCAAATCGAAAATCTTTACATTAAATCGGACGAAAATATATATTGGAGCAATATATAAATCCGAACGGTTTGCACAAAAATTAGCACACATCATTCTTGGCTTAATTCAGCAAGCTGTGCCAAATTTCGTGCAAATCGAAAGATATTTAGGAACTTTGGTGCACCATTTACCTTAAATCGCACGAAAATATATATGGAAGCTATATCTTAACCGATTTTCACTAAACTTAACACACATCATTCTAGGTTTAGTTCAGTACGCTGTGCCAAATTTCGTGCAAATCGAAAGATATTTTGGGGCTTGGTGCACTATTTACCTTATATTGGACGAAAACATATATGTTTTCCACCCCACCCCGAATTGAAATCCTGTGTACGTTGCTGATTCTAGACTTAATTCAGTACACTATGCCAAATTTCGTGCAAATCGAAGGTAATATATGGACTTTGGTGCATCATTTACATTAAATCGGACGAAAGTATACATGGGAGCTATATCTAAATCTGAATCGATTTTCACGAAACTTAGCACACATAATTCTAGGCTTAATTCAATACGCTGTGCCAAATTTCGTGCAAATCGAAAGATATTTAGGAACTTTAGTGCACTATTTACTTTAAATCGGACGAAAATATATACGGGAGCTATATCTAAATCTGAACCGATTTTCCCAATTTCAATGGGGTTCGTCCTTTGGCCAAATAAGTGACCTATGCCAAATTTCATCCAATTCGAAGCATAAATGCGACCTGTACTTTGTTTACAATTTAACATGGACAAATAGACGGACGGACGGACGGACATGCATAAATCGACATAGAAAGTGATTCTATATATATTCTCAAAAAGAACCATGTGACTATCTCGAATATTTTTGCCTGTTAAAAACATATGCACAAAGACATAATACTCTGTACCACAGTGTGGTGAAGGGTATAAAAATAAGACACAACTTTTACGACCTCTGCATATAAAACAATCAATACATGAAGATTAGATTGTGTTATGGGAATTTTCGTTTGTAAATGGAAATTTTTGGCAAATTGGTTTTGTGGTTGATTCATGCCCAGTACGGTGAATTTAAGATTTAATATTCTACACAAAACCAATCAGTTGGAAAAAACTATTAAACAAATATGAAAATGAAATACAATAAAGAACAATAATAACTTTTTTTAATGGACAAAATGATTGGAATTGAAAGGAACGTATAAAATTGGCAATGAACGGTACCCCCAATCTTCGCTGTAATTTAGTACTTTGTAGTCGTATATGGTAACAATTCTCCCTCTAAACAATTATTAATATTCACCCTCGATTAGAATTAAGATATAGCTCCCGTATATATTATCGTTTCGTTTTTATACCCTTCACCACATTGTGGTACAGGGTATTATGTCTTTGTGCATATGTTTGTAACAGGCAAAAATAATCGACATAGACCCATGGTTGCTTTTGAGAATATGCATAGAATCACTTTCTGAGTTGATTTATGCATGTCCGTCTCTCCGTCCGTCCGTCCATGTATTTTTGTTAACAAATTACAGGTCGCATTTATGATCCAATTTGGATGACATTTGGCACAGGTCACTTAATTGGCCCAAGGACGAACCCTATTGAAACTTGAGAAAATCGGTCCACGTTTAGGCATAGCTCCCATATAAGGGTACCCCCCAATTTTCGGTATTTTGAGGTTATTTAGCGCGTTTTTTAACTGAATTCGCTGAAATTTGGTACTTTGAGTTCTTATTGGGTAGCAAATCTCCCTACTAAAAATTATAAATATAGGTTCATTTTTTCGGATAGTCCCCATCTAAGGGTACCCCCTATTTTCGGAATTTTGAGGTTCTTCAGCGCGTGTTTCAACCAAATTCTTTGTAATTTGGTTTTTTGTAATCGTATTTGGTAACAAACCTCCCTCCCAAAAATTATTATACCCTTCACCACACTGTGGCGTCAGAGTGCGCGCGAAAAGCGATGCTATTATATGCCGTTAGACGACGCTATAAACCTTTGCGTGTGTTTTCTTATGGCATAGCGCAAAAGCTGTCAGAGTGGATGCTATGCTACAAGCGAGACAAAGCGAGTGCAAGCGATAAAGCGTGTTGTGCAAAGGTTTATAGCAAGAACTCGCTTTTATAGCGAGAGCTGGCTGTTTGAGTTTCTTTGTTTATTATTTTTATTTACCGTTATTGATCGCTTTTTGGCATCGATCTTTTGCATCTTATCGAATTTTAATGGCTTGGATTTAGATCTGACCAAATGAAAAATTTAGTATTGGTTGCAGAATGACATGTTCATTGATCCAATTTCATTTTACTGGTCCTTTACAAATGCTGTTAGGATTCATCTGTTGAATATACCCAAAGTGGTGAAGGGTATCATATAGTCGGCCCCGTCCGCCTTTACTACTTTCCTTATTGGTTTGTTATTTAAATGGTGCACCAATGGTACATACTGATGAATGCGAAGTTTTGTGCAAATTGGTTAAGATTTAGATATAGCTCATATATATATGGTATCGTCCGATTTTATGTAAATGAGGCACCAAATTTCCAATATTTAATCGATTTAGACACAATTTTACATAGCTTTCTGAATTAAGTCCAGTTTGATATCTGTGAAGTGTTGTTGAAATCGATTCAGATTTAGATATAGCTCCCATATATAGTTTCGTCCGATTTTATATGCACCATATGGTGTATTATTGCTTCAAAATTTTCAAAATTTTCCACAAGGTACTGAAATTCGTGTAGCGGCAAGTTTCGTTGAAATCGGTTCATATTTAGATAAAGCTTCCATATGTATTATCTTCCGATTTTAAGTAAGTGATGCGCCAAGGACCGAAAATTTGGCCAATATGCACAATTCGCACTGAAGTTAGTATAACCTAACCTATGGCAAGTTTCAGATTTCGATATAGCTTTCATATATATTTTATGTCTTTGCGTTTATGTATGGGTATTATGTATTTGCGTATATGTTTGTAACAGGCAAAAACAATCGATATATACCCATGGTTCCTTTTGAGAATATGCATAGAATCACATTCTTAGTCGATTTATGCATGTCCGTCCGCAATAAAATTTGGAACAGGTTACTTATTCGGCCCAAGGACACAACAATGTTGTCAGGGTATTATAGCTTTGTGCAGTCCAAGAGTTTGTAACGGTGCGAAATATTGGTCCTAGACCCATCTTTAAGCATACCGATCGTCATATACTCTCTAGCTGAGTCGATCTAGACATGTGTGTCCGTCCGTCCGTCTGTCCATTATGATTTGTAAACACGATACAGGCTACAGTTATGGACCAATCTTCATGAAATTTTACATGTAGGATGGGTTCTGCCCAATGAAGACCCTTATTGTTTTTGGTAAAGATCGGATAATATTTAGGGGATGAAATGTACCAAATACTTAATTTTTGTCCTTTTTTCTGGTCGCTCCAGAGGCGACCATAAGGTTCCAGGTATGGTTATATTAGAATAAAGTGGACCGAAAACTTAATTTTTGTGTTTTTTTTTCGAGTCGATCTATAGGCCACAATTATAAGCAAAACGTCACAACACAATCCACGGTGAAGGACAATTAATTAGAAGGGCTGTACTGAATATTAGTAATATTTGTTGACCTCTAGTCGGTCAAGAGGGTGCAAATAGCGCGAAATATTGCCCAAGCGCAGATATAGATCCATCCAAACATAAATTTTTGTGGAAGTTGTGTAGGGTATCATATGGTCGGCCCCGTCCGACAATACTGCTCCGCTCACTGGTTATCTTTCGATTTGTATAATTCAACTTGAAGATAGAACTTTAATTTCTAGTAACTGTTAGTATCCTATGTTTAGGAGTGTAATCCGAACTTTACGTCTAGTCCGTTCTGTTATAATAAAGGATCCCAGAACGTTTGTATGCCAGTGCTACAACAAATCTACTTTTACAATACTAACTCAATATGATATTAAAAGTAATAGTAAAACCTTTCAAATTAGAAATGTAAATATGTACTTATACATAAATTTGATGTGGATAAAGACACCATAGGAATTAATTGTACAAAGCCTGTAATTGAGATTAAGTAGAATTAAATTGAATGTAAATATGACAAAAGATAAATAATTTTTGTGCAAAGGAAACAGAATTACAAATCAAAAGTCATTCAAATGTTAATACAACAAATATTACCACCCCTCAACTATGGCAGGAGCTGAAGCAGCAACATTTCTTTAGAAGTTATTCCAAGGATAAGAGAAATATTGTCTGCATCGCTTTTACAATTCTATGGAAAACGTAATCTTCTAACTGACAAAGTTCGTTTTGATTAAATTCTATAAACATAAATGTTGTTCAAATAATTCTTAATAAAATTTTTGAGAAAAAATAATAATAAATAGAAAGAAAATTGTACCGCCGACAAGATGAATTACCACTTGATACAATTTGCCAAAAGACTGAAAAGCAATAATAAAATAAATAACAAAGATGAGCGGAGCAGCAGACAGCATTGCGGACAGCCACATCTCGAAGTTATATATGTATCGTTCTCTGATAGCCTATAGAGTTTTTTAGGCCATAACATTGGACATCATAAAATACCAAAATAACCACACACTTACACACATGCCGCAGTCTACGGGCTTCAAAAATGAATAATTTCCGTCCTTAAAACTTTTATGACGAACCATCGAATACCGTCAATTCGAAACAGTATTCATTACGCTAATGGCTTAGAATTGAATTCGTTAATTGCGGTGTGGCTGGGGTGTGGGGAATTGCCTTGGCTTGGTTGTTTGATTGTTGCTGTTGTTGGTTTGGTTGGTAGTGGTGGTAATGATGTTGTAAACGAAATTGAACTTATAATCGAACAAATTTGTGGGTCATAAATCTTAACAGCTGGCCCAGCTACCCCAACTCCCACACGAAAGTATAAAGTACAAGAGACTCCTTAGAGTTAAAATGGGAATATATATACACACACATTCAAATTGCTGAATGCCGACAATAATTTGAAATTATTGTATTTTTGTCTGAATTGAAATTTCAACAGTATTCACATGGTATGATTGTTTTCGAAATAGAACGTTGTGATTTATTTTTATAGGTCAGTGGAAATGTGAGGCAATGGACGTGGAGGAGGGCCGAAAGAATGATAAAGATGCAGTGGTGGAGAAATATTTAGATCCTTCGGGAAAAGAAAAGAAGTATACAAAGAACAAAAGTCGACCAGCTACGTGATGTTAGGTGAATTAGGGATCTGTAGACAAAGGGGTATCCATAGGCGATATTGAATAAAACCAGTAAGGAAAGTAGTAAAGTCGGACTGGGCCGTCTATATGATACCGTTCATCACTTTGGGTATATTCAACATATGTGTCCTAACAGACATCGTCTTTTCGAAGGAACATTGACATGAAATTGAACAAACTTAAATATATGATCTGAATCTATATGTAATCCGACTAACATCAATCCCTTTGTAAATTTTGTAAATCGATTTCAAGCAACTTACCACACGCTCTTCCGTTTGCTGCCTGTTTAAAATGTAATCTCAATCAGACACATCAGGTGTACAATTAACACGAATATGTCGAAGCTATGCTATATCTAAATCTGAACCGATTTTGAGGAAACTTGCCCGAGATTAATTTCAGAACGTTGTGTTAATCGGCTTAGCTGTGGGTCTTTACTGCACCAATTACTTAAAATGGGACGAAAATATATATAGGAGCTATATGTAAATCTAAACAGATTTTCACAAAAATTAACACACATCATTCTAGGCTTAATTCAGTGCGCGATGCCAAATTTCGTGCAAATGGAAAGATATATAAGGAGTTTTAAGCCCCATTTACCTTAAATAAGACGCAAAAATATATGGGAGCTATATATAAATCTGACCCGATTTTCTAGACTCAATTCAGTATCCTATGCCAATTTTCCTACAAATCGAAATATATATATAAGGACTTTGGTGCCCCATTTACCTTAAATCGGACAAAGCTATATATGGGAGCTATATCTAAATCTGACCCGAGTTTCACGAAACATAGCACACGTCATTCTTGAATGAATTCAGTATGCTATGTAAAATTTCGTGCAAACCGAAAGATATATAAAGACTTTGGTGCAGCATTTACATTAAATCGGATGAAAATATATATTGGAGCTATATCTTAATCTGAACCGATTTTCTCGAATCTTGGCACACACCATTCTGGATCTAATTCAGTACTCTATGCAAAATTTCGTGCAAATCGAAAGATATATAAGGACTTTGGTGCAGCATTTACATTAAATCGGATGAAACCAGTAAGGAAAGTGGTAAAGTCGGACGGGGCCGACTATATGATACCCTTCACCACTATGGGTATATTAAACAGGACTATTAACATGAAATTGGATGAAATAATATATGTGATATTTATCTAAATGTGAATCTTTCATAAACATGTCATGTCAGGGCTATGTCTGTACTTCTAAAAAACGCAACTACGTAATTCTACGCTCAATTTTGTACGTTGTGCAAAATTTGGTTTCAATCTGACTAACATGAAGAGTTTGATGCCAATTTACTTAAATCGGGCGAAAATATATATCGAAGCTATATCCAAATATGAACCGATTTCAATGAAACTTGTCACAGGTTAGGTTATACTAATTTCAGTAGGTTTTGTTCCTATCAGCCATATATTATTGGTTTCTTGGTGCGTCAATTACATAACATCAATCTATAGTATATGGGAGCTATATCTAAATCTGGACCGATATTCTCGAAACTTGGCAGACATCATTCTAGGCTCAATTCAGTACGTTATGCCAAATTTCGTGCAAATCGAAGGATATGTAGGGACTTTGGGGCACCATTTACATGAAATCGGACGAAACTATATATGGGAGCTATATTTCAATTAGGACCGATTTTCTCGAAACTTGGCAGACATCACTCTAGGCTCAATTTAGTACGTTATGCCAAATTTCGTGCAAATCGAAGGATATATAGGGACTTTGGTGCACCATTTACATGAAATCGGGCGAAACTATATATGGGAGCTATATCTAAATCTGGACCGATTTTCTCGAAACTTGGCAGACATCATTATAGGCTCAAGTCAGTACGTTATGCCGAATGTCGTGCAAATCGAAAGATATATAGGGATTTTGGTGGACCATTTACATAAAATCGAACGAAACTATATAGGAGCTATATCTAAATTAGGACCGATTTTCTCGAAACTTGGCAGACATTACTCTAGGCTCAATTCAGTACGTTATGCCAAATTTCGTGCAAATCGAAGGATATATAGGGCTTTGGTGCACCATTTACATGAAATCGGGCGAAACTATATATGGGAGCTATATCTAAATCTGGACCGATATTCTCGAAACTTGGCAGATATCACTGTAGGCTTAATTCAATACGTTATGCCCAATTTCGTGCAAATCGAAAGATATATAGGGACTTTGGGGCATCATTTACATGAAATCGGACGAAACTATATATGGGAGCTATATCTAAATCTTGACCGACTTTCACGAAACTTGGCAGACATCATTCTAGACCAAAATGATTAGCCTGTACCAAATTTCGTGCAAATCGAAAGATATACAGGGACCGTTTACATTAAATTGGTTAAATATATATATATGGGAGCTATATCTAAATCTGAACCGATTTTTCCCAATTTCAATAGGGTTCGTCCTTGGGCCAAACAAATGAGCTGTGCCAAATTTCATCCAATTCGGATCATAAATGCGACCTGTACTTTGCTCAAAAAATACATGGACAGACAGACGGACGGACGGACATGCATAAATCGACTTAGAAAGTGATTCTATGCATATTCTCAAAAGGAACCATGTGTCTATCTCGTTTCCTTTTGCCTGTTACAAACATATGCACAAAGACATAATACCCTGTACCACAGTGTGGTGAAGGGTATAAACATATATGGGAGCTATATCTAAATCTGAACCGATTTTATCTGAACCGATTTTATCAAAACTTCGCAGACATCAGTCTAGACCTAATTCAGTACTATGTGCAAAATTTTGTCCCAATTCGACAAATACTTGGAGTTGGTGTATAATTCACAAAAAATCGGACGAAACTATATATGGGAGCTATATTTAAATCTGAAGCGATTTTGTAAATTTCAATAGGGTTCGTCCTTGGGAAAAATAAGTAAACTGTGCCAAATTTCATCCAAATCGGATCATAAATGCGAACTGTACTTTGTTCACAAAAATACATGGACGGAAGGACGGACATACGTATATCGACTCAGAAAGCGGTTCTATGCTTATTCTCAAAACGAAACATGGGTCTATCTCATTTTTCCTATTGCAAACATATGCACAAAGACATAATACCCTGTACCACAGTGTGGTGAAGAGTATAAAAATAAACCCTGCCGCACGATGATTTAAATTTACATGTTAAATCATGGTAAATTCAGCCTGATTAAGAAAATAAACCCTGATTCAAACTTGAATCATGATTAAATGTTTTATGTAAATCAGCTTTAATAGAAGCAGAAGCAAAGACATAAAAGTATAAAGTTACGACAATCGATACGTCAACAATTTCCAATAGATGGTTTTTCCTCTGTTGTTACGATATCATAACAACAGAGCAAACAATATTAAACGTTTTAAACGCTATATTGCAAGCTTATAAAATAAAAATATATTTTTTGTGTATTTTCGTTTTTATTGTTAACATGCCTCTGTTATGCCTGATTCCCCCTGGATATTTTTTCATAAACTATTTTGTCAAAATGGATTTTGTCGAGCCTTTACGGTTTCTATGTCTTTGGCAGAAGTGGTCATAGGGAAGGAATTTTGGAATTTTGCGAAAAATGTCAAAACCAAAAAATGTTTCCAAGTTAAATCGACAACTGATAATTTAATGTTACTGGCAAATAAGTTCCGCAAATGGACGGCAAACTAAATTTTTCATCAACATTTGTCCCCATTTTGCTAGGAACACCAAATACTGATATCAAATAAATCGTCTTCATTGTAATAAAACTATAAAAATCTCAATCTAATGAAATAATATTATGACAGCTTCCCGTTTCATCCACCTCAAATCATAACATACTATGTGATACATACAAACAATTTATAATAAATTGCTTAATATCACCTCATTACCATAAAACAGTACATCAATAAATGATGCTATTGATGTATTGATTTTAATGTGTGAACAAAAACGGTTTTATCCGTATTCATTTTGCATTTTAACATGAAGAACAAACGTCTTGTGAAATTGTGAATACAAATCTCGCTCATTGCTTTTGAAAGTTTTTGTCATGTCAAATCCAAATATAATCCTAAAAAGAAATTATTTAGATTAAATGGAATTAAAAAGGGATGCAAATAAACGAATAATGACAAATACGTTTCAAATGAATTGGATTAATGTTACAAATCAAAGAGATTTTCACCACTGAAACTTCTGTTAATAGATTTTGTTGCTGAACTTGGTGTTAACCACGTCGTATTAGTTCAAAATTTGTTATTCAATGATTTATGTAATGAAATACCCTTGATATGATATGATATATGTGTGTGTATGTTTGTAGATAGAGGGATTGGTGTATTAAATTATGTTGCTAAATCAATATGTCAAATCACACTGGTGGTATTTGTCGAATAAATGTTTACTAATTTAAGGATGATTGATGGCATAGGGTGTAGGCGATGATAGATACCAAGCAACGGATCTGATTGGTTTTAACATGGCACAGTCCAGGCTTATCTTGGTCCCCCTTTCATCTCAACTGTGGACACTGACCTCACTGATCACCCGTTGAAATAGTTAGCTGATATGTGCCGCTAGTTCACACATAAGAACTATAAAAAAATGGGTCGAGTCGTCGGATTAGTTGCCCACACTCGGAAAACCCCTCCAACTATGAAAAAGCTAAGAAAACGAAAATCAAAACCCCCTAATGTTGACGACCCCCGGAAACGTATAAAGGACCACGATCTGCGAATATGCACTTTGAATGTGCGCACGTTGTGCAGGAGTCAGAATGAAATCGGGAAATTTTATCAACGATAAAAACACCAAACAGAAGGTTTTGGTGAAGGCACATCCACCTGTAGAGATGAAGAAGCAAGATACAGACAGTATGTTGAGGATCTGGAAGGATAATTTAGAAAAGCTTCTGGTAGCAAATAGTGGTGGTGAAGAAGATACCCCAGAAACAATAAGAGATGATGGTATAGGGTGTATACCACCTAGCCAAGATAAGGTCATCAAATCAATTAATCGGCCCAAGAACAATAAAGCAGCAGGTGACGATGGGTTACCAGCCGAAATATTCAATTCTGATGGCCAGATGCTGGTCAGGAGCTTGTACCAGCTGATTAGTACAATGTGGCTAGAGGAATGCATGTCCAATGATTGGAACCTCAACATCCTGTGTCCTGGAAAGGACCTATCGGAGCCCTTCAATACCGAACGAGGATTCAGACAAGGTAACAGTTTGTCTTGTGATCGTTTTAACATACTGCTGGAAAAGGTCATACGAGAGGCAAAAGTGAACAGAAATGGCACTCTGTACACCAAAAAACACATAGTACTCGCCTACCCCGATGACATCGATATAATGGGTCGAACATTGCGAGCGGTAACAGCCACCTTTGAACAAATTGAGAAGGAGTCTGCCAAAATAGGTCTGGTAGTAAACGGCGAGAAGACCAAGCTGATGGTAGCAACTCAAAAGGCGTCCAGTAGACTCGGATTTTGATTTTGATGTTACTATGTTCTAGGTAGGCAGTTTAGAAACAAAGCCACCACCCCCCAGATCATAGAGCTATGGATCTTTAGTGCACCATTTACTTAAAATCGGACGAAAATATATATAGGAGGAGCTTGTAAATATGATCCAAAATCGAAAGATATAGGGGGTTTTGGTGAATCGTTTACATATAATGGGACGAAAATATATATCGGAGCTATATCTAAATCTGAACCGATTTTCACGAAACTTTGCACACATTATTCTAGACTTAATTTAGTACGCTATGCCAAAATTCGTGCAAATCAAAATATTTGCGGGGACTTTGGGCACCATTTACCTAAAATCGGGTGAAAGTATATAAGGGAACTGTATCTAAATCTGAACCTATTTTGTGCAACTCGAAACTTAATACCGATCATTCCAGGCTTAATTAAGTACTCTATGCCAAATTTCGTGCAAACCGATATATATATGGGAAATTACAAAAATCTTTTAAATTCCTTGAAGCTGGGGTTTGCAAGGTTATAACTCGCGAAATATGAACATATTGCATATAATTAAAATTCAATTCTATAAAATGAAGTGTTCTTGTCAAAATCTTAAAATATTGGTAATAAATAATAAGTTGCGTGGAAGCTGTGATGGTGGTAATGTAAAAAAATGGGTGAAAATGTGTTGAAGCCAACGAGTTTTTTTGTGTTCCTTCCTGATTTGTGGCTAAACTACACAACGCACGCACATGTGATCAGTGACTAAGTTGCAGAATACCCCATGGACAATATGGTTCTAATGTATGATTTTTCGATGTAATCACTGCATCCACCCAAAATGGATGCTGACATTTTGAAGCCGGATTTTCCGTGTTTTTTTAATTTTTCTTATAATTAGGATGCGCATCCAGATAATAGAATAAACTAATTATAGGATTGTAGAACTCGTGATTCTGCTTCGTTTAGTGTATATCTCATGAATGTGCTCACTGTAGCTTATTTGCAATTGGGTTCCAAAGACGAAAATTTGGTGCGTAAATTTTTATAAAAAACATATTTTTTGAGTCTAAAATTAACAAACTCCATTCAAATTCCGTGGAACCCCGCGTGATTTTGGTTTTTTTACGTGCCGGATCTAATGAGCCCATTCATGTTCAATTCCGCCCAATAAAACGGCGGATACAGGTACCTTGAATGTGGGAAAAACTGCAAAAACTTATTTTGACAAATTCGCGTAAATAATCGCGGTTTTCTTCGAATTAATTTTACATGCATTTATGCTTGTATTGTCAAATTCGCGAATCTGTGTGGAAATAGGTCAAAAATTCATCGATACGCGAATAATATGCGTACTTTATCCAAAATTGATTGTGGAGGCACATCCGCGGTTCTTAACCGATCTTTTTAAAATAGGTGTCCTTTTGTGTATTTTCATCGTATGCACGTTGCGTGATTTTTAGCCATTTTTAGGGTTTTTGCATAGTAAAGTGCATCGAGTGGCACACTTTGACCGCTATATTAAACATCGAAAAATTCATAATTATTGAAAGACATTGATTCGGTTTATACGAAAATCGCATGCGCATCAACTGATTTCAACTAATTCGCGAATTGCAAGCTTTTCAATATTGATAATTTTTATGTATTGTAAGTGCAATATATTTGGCCATTAATGACGTCGAAACTCGTATCAGATGAATCTACCGATATTTAACAACCATCTAAAAGAATTTGCAGAAGAAAGCGTCGTATATTTTAGAAGATTAAGGCAAAACCGTATCCTCTTAACCATACTAAAAAAATCGAAAATTAAAAAAAAATTGTTTTAATTCAAAATTTAATTATTTTAATTTTCCGATATCTTCATGTTTCTATTTGTTTTTTCGCGACTATTAAACCGTATTTCAGTGTGATTTGACTAGTATGCAAAGAAAACAATGGTGTTTAAGCATTTGTGAAGAAATTCGCGAATTACAACGAATAGGAATCCATTTAATTTATATTTGAAATACAAGATTTAAAACCGCTATAACTTTTGTGCGCAGCATCCGAATTTGTGAACGCGAACAGATTTCGAATCAGCATATTTTTCTTAACCTATGTACCAAAAATCATAAATGTGCTCGCAAAAAAATTTTTCAAAATTTTTTTAATGAAATTTTAAAAGAATTTTGTAATTTCCCATATATATATATATATATATATATATAGGGACTTTGGTGCACCATTTACATAAAGTCAGACAAAACTATATATGGGAGCTATATCTTAATATGAACCGATTTTCACGAAATTTAGCACATATCATTCTGGACCTAATTCAGTACTCTATGACAATTTTCGTGCAAATCGAAGGATATATAGGGACTTCCGTGCTCCATTTACATAAAATCGGACGAAACGATATATGGGAGCTATTTCTAAATCTGACCCGATTTTCTCGAAACTTAGTACACACCATTCTAGGCTTAATTAAGTGCTCTATGCCAAATTTCAGTGCTTTGGTGCATCATTACCATAAAATCGGTCAAACCTATATATGGAAGCTATTTTCAGGAAACTTAACACACATCATTCTGGACCTACTTCAGTTCAGATATATAGGGACATTTGTACACCATTTACATTACATCAGACGAAAATATATATGGGAGCTATGTTTAAATCTGACCCGATTTTTCCCAATTTCAATAGGGTTCGTCCTTGGGCCAAATAAGTGACCTGTGCCAAATTTCATCCAATTCGGATCATAAATGCGACATGTATTTGTTTACAATTTAACATGGACAGACAAACGGACGGACGGACATGCCTAAATTGACTTAAAAAGTGATTCTGCAGAATCATATGCATATTATCAAAAGGAACTATGTGTCTATCTCGTTTCCTTTTGCCTGTTATATACAAAGACATAATACCTTGTACCACAGTGTGGTGAAAGATATAAAAAATATTTTGAATGTCTACTCTAAAAAATAGCATCGATAAATCCAACTTGATTTTTAATGCGAATAAACTCAATTCCTTAAATTTTACCTTATATCTAATGCTGCAGTGTGACAAACAATCTGCAGAATGTCTCAATTTATATTTCATAAAATTTTACAATATTCACCTACCCACACATACAATCACATAAATAGAGGATAAACTTTAATATAATATTTTCAGGATTTGTTCTGGTTGTTGTTTGAAGAAATAAAATGACATTTTAAATGTGAGATTTAGCTAAAGGCAACATTTTTATTGTGAAGTAAAAAGAAATTGAATATATCCTTTAAATCTCAATATAGTAAATTGTTTAAATTGTTGTCACATCAAGCCAACACTCGTTATAATAACATATGTTTGTATGTACATAAGTCTAAAGCATTTGACATATGACTGTATATATATATATATATATATATATATATACATATGTGTATATATATACACATGTAAGGAACTAGAATTTTTGCAATGAAATAAATTTTTTCAAAAACTTTGCCTTTCATTACTTGATCCTAATTTCCTATTTTCCTTACGGAATCAGTTATTTAAGCAATTCTGCACGAATTAGATTTTGTTTTATATTAAATCAAGTTATATAATTTTGTGAAAACCTAACACATCCTTTAAAATTAAATTTATTTTTCACACCTGTTGTCACATATGCAATTCTAAAATTGTTTACTTAAATTTATCAATGACTGTATAAATGATGATGCTACAAATCCGCAAAACAACTGTTCCCGTCAATAAAGACTTATGTAAAAATGTTCCTTTAGGCTTTCGTTACAAGACTGCCATTTAAGCGGATGCGAACATATGACGATTGTCAGAATGTGACAGTTGAACTTATGCTGTCACCCCTCGTTTTCTACAAAGAAAACGCACTCGCACACACACACACACATCGCCACACATTTCAAAGTAAGCCCCAAGAAATATTAACTTGACATTCATATGGAAACACCTACGCGCTAGCTCACATGCTGAGTGGGTTTTGTGTGTGTGTTCGTGCGTTCGTTCGTGTCAACAATTGATAAATCCCTTCTCCTCTTCTTTTTTGGATTACTTTGGGCGTTTTCGCATAATTTTATTGTCTACACAATCCACTCAGCTTTGTTTCGGACATCCTTGGAGTATGTTTCGGACCTCTTTGTCTTATTAAATTTTCATTTTATATCACGTTGTTGTGTGTGTGTTTCTCACCAACATCATGAGTATTCTTTGAACAGGCGTGCGAATATATTATTTGTTGTTTTGCTTTTTCTTCATATTTATCTTGAATTTCGTTTCTTGTGATCTCCGTATGTGCATCCTTCACATAGTTAAGAGCATTACATAACCTTAAAGATGAGTGTCAGTGCCACGATGTGTCATTACAAAAGAAACCAATAAGAAAGGACTGTTTAAAATACAGTTTTAAAGCAAAGAATGGTTGAAGGATATTTTTAAAAGGACTGCCGAAAACTTGGAATTTGGAAGTATATTATTTTAAAGTATTTTCGTAAAGGAAGGATATTTTTCAAAAGGATTATTATAAGCGTCAATATTTAAAGATCATGTTTTCAAAGGACTTTCATAAGCAAATAGCCATGCATAGAACTTTTTTGTAAAGGACTACCATTAGCGAGAACTATTATAAACAAAATAATATTGTATATCATTCAATATGCATTTGTATATCCTTCATTCATGAATGAAATTATTGTATTTTATCAATGCGGCTTCATACCTCCCAAATCCACCACAGACCAGATTTTCACATTGCGACAAATCCTGGAAAAGACCCACGAAAAATACCAATTCCACCTTTTCGTCGACTACAAAGCCGCTTTGCAGGACTGCCAAACGCAAAAATGATTTTAAATACATGTTTGCGTTTGGCAGTCCTGCAAAATTAATACGGCCATAAAGGATAACATTATCTGGCACAATATCAGCAGTTAATGTCGGAAAGGACCTCTTGGAGCCCTTCAATATCGAACGAGCATTCAGACAAGGCGACATTTTTTCGTGTGACTTTTTTAACATCAGGTTGGAAAATGTCATACGGGATAAAAATTTGAACAGAATTGACACTCTGTACATAAAACAGCAAATGTTACTCGTCGACGATATCGACATAATGGGTCGAACATTGCGAGCGGTAACAGTCTGGCACTGGCAGTAAATGACGAGAAGACAAAGCTGATAGCATGAATGCACAAAACGTCCAGTAGACTCGGACCAACTGTGGAACTTGTAAACTACACCGTCGAGGTATTGAACGATTTTATATACGTCGGTACTGCCATAAACAAAACTTATAACATCAACATTGAAATCCGGTGAAGAATGGTGTTGGCCATTGATGATGCAATGGTCTGAATAAGCAATTCAAGAAAAAGACAACCTCTACAAGACCAAACTCATACTCTACAAGACGCTAATACTTCGTGTTGTTATAAGATCTAAAGATTGAGCAAGCAGACGAGGTAGCTCTTAAATTGTTTGAAAGAAAAATTCTCCGAAGGATCTATGGGTCGATAAGGTGAATATCGCCGTAGAATGAACCATAAGTTGTACCATCTATTGTCAGACATCGACATAGTCGACTACGTTGGCTAGGTCATGATGAGGATGTCCCAGCTCAAAAGGCATATAAAAGCGAGCCAACTGATGGTTCACGCAGAAAGAAAAGCCCACGAATTCGATGGAAGACAACATCTCGGAACATGATCTCTCAAAAAGGGCGAGATGACCATAAAACCGACGCGCCTGGAAATTTTTGCTAAGCTTGGTTTTTTGTAACAAATGCTCTGTCAAAAGCCAGCTAAATTATAGCTCCATAACTAATATCGCCATATTTGAGGTAAGTTGAGGAAAACGGTACGGTACTTACGAAATCTAATATATATATATATATATATATGAGTCGTGTATTTATACCCTTCACCACACTGTGGTACAGGGTATTATGTCTTTGTGCATATCTTTGTAACAGGCAAAATAAAACGAGATAGACACATGGTTCCTTTTGAGAATAGGCATAGAATCACTTTTTAAGTCGATTAATGCATGTCCGTCTGTCTGTCCGTCCGTGCGTCCGTCAATGTATTTTTGTTAACAAAGTACAGGTCGCATTTGTTATCCGATTTGGATGACATTTGGCACAGTTCACTTATTTGGCCCAAGGACGAACCCTATTGAAATTGGGAAAAACCGGTTCAGATTTAGATATAGCTCCCATATATATCTTCGGCCGATTTTAGGTAAATAGTGCACCAAAGTCCCTATATATCCTTCGATTTGCCCGAAATTTGGCACAGCGTACTGAATTAAGTCTAGAATGATGTGTGTTAAATTTCGTGAAAACCTGTTCAAATTTAGATAAAGCTCCCATATATATTTTCGTCCAATTTATGTAAATGGTGCACCAAAGTCCCTTTATATCCTTCCAGTTACACGAAATTTGGATTTATAAGTAAATGAAGAACTCAAAATGTGGCCGAACATGTGACAAGTTTCGATGAAATCGGTTTAGATTTCGATATTTTGCTTTAAATTTATTTATATAAGTTTGGCCCATTGTAAGGAGCAACACTATACTAGGTTGCAGAATCACATGTTTAATTTCATGTTAATGGTCCTTCAAAAATGCGACGTCTGTTAGGATCCCATCTGTTGAATATACCCAAAGTATTGAAGGGTATCATATAATCGGTCTCGTCCGACTTTACTACTTTCCTTACTGATTTGAAAATGGTTTAACCCCATTGTTCTTTAAATTGAGATATTTAAGTATTTCTGTTTGATTTGTTTCAAAAATACTGTTAAGTGGTATTAGTTTTATTTGTGGCGCCTATAAAAATATCACCAGCTTATATTTTTGTGGGGTTATGTCAAATTATGGATGTGCAGTCTCACACTGTGAAGGAGACATAGGTCTATCTCGATTTGCGAGTCTCCCACTTTTCAAAAAAAAAAAACCAGTAAGGAAAGTAGTAAAGTCGGACGGGGCCGACTATATGATACCCTTCACCACTTTGAGTATATTCAACAGATGAATCCTAACAGAAGTCGCATTTTTAAAGGACCAGTAAAATGAAATTGGAACCATAAACACGTCATTCTGCAACCGATACTAAATTGTTCATTTGGTCAGATATAGAAGCTATATCTAAATCTGAACCGATTTCAGGAAACTTAACACACATCATTCTAGACCTAATTTGTTACGCTGTGCCAAATTTCGTGCAAATCGAAAGATATATAGGGACTTTGATGCACCATTTACATTAAATCTGACGAAAGTATATGTGGGAGCTATATATAAATCTGAACCGATTTTCAGGCAACTTTACACACATCATTCTAGACCTAATTTGCTACGCTGTGCCAAATTTCGTGCTTAAATCGACTCAAAAAGTGATTCTATGCATATTCTCAAAAGGAGCCATGGGTCTATCTCGATTATTTTTGCATGTTACAAACATATGCACAAAAACATAATACCCTGTACCAGAAAAAAGAATTTGGTTCAAGAACCTCAAAACCTGGGGGCTACCAGAAAAAATTGACCAATATTTATAATTTATAGTGGAGAGATGTGCTACCTAATAAGAACTCGACGTACTAAATTACAGTCAATTTGGTCGAAAAATCCGATCAGAACCCCCAAAATACCAAAAATTTTGGGGTACCGTTATATGGGTACTACCAGAAAAACTGGACCTATATTTATAATTTTTAGTGGAGTAATTTGGTACCCAATAAGAACCCAATGTACAAAATTTCAGCGAATTTAGTTATAAAACGAGCCCAAAAACCCGAAAATACCGAAAATTGGGTGTGCCCTAATATGGGGGCTTTCCGAAAAAATGGACCTTTATTTATAATGTTTGGTAGGGAGATTTGCTACCCAATAAGAACACAAAGTACCAAATTTCAGTGAATTCGATCGAAAAATGCGATCCAAACCCCCAAAATACCAAAAATTGGGGGTAATCTTATATGGGGGCTATCCGAAAAAATGGACCTTTATTTATAATTTTTGGTAGGGAGATTTGCTACCCAATAAGAACTCAATGTACAAAATTTCAGCGAATTCAGTTAAAAAACGCGCTCAAGAACCTCAAAATACCGAAAATTTGGGGGTACCCTTATATGGGGGCTATGCGAAAAAATGGACCGTTATTTATAGTTTTTGGTAGGGAGATTTGCTACCCAATAAGAACACAAAGTACCAAATTTCAGCGAATTCGGTCGGAAAATGCGATCAAAACCCCCAAAATACCGAAAATTGGGGGTAATCTTATATGGGGGCTATCCGAAAAAATGGACCTTTATTTATAATTTTTGGTAGAGAGATTTGCTACCCAATAAGAACTCAAAGTACCAAATTTCAGCGAATTCAGTTAAAAAACGCGCTCAAGAACCTCAAAATACCGAAAATTTTGGGGTACCCTTAAGACATAATACCCTGTACCACAGTGTGGTGAAGGGTATAAAAACATTGATGTGAGTAGTGTGCATTTTTATTATAATCGTTTTATCATCTGGAAAAAACCAGAGACTGGGATAGGATAAATTCAGATACAACACTATTTTTT
>NW_026882956.1:0-43610 GCF_032173495.1 Musca vetustissima
TATGTATGTATTTGAAAAGCAGAAAATTGAAATGGAACAACGGCAGCATCAACATGACAGTGGCATGCATAGAAGCCACCATCCATTGAAATGTCTGTCTATAAGTTAGTCGGTTACATTCAGCAGTGAGTGGCTAGTAGAAAAAAAGCCTCAGTTAGACGGACTCATTGGACCTACTTACTCGTATGAGAATTCATTGATTTAATTCATTGTCTCTCTGTCGATTTGATGAAGGCCATTTCATCACATCGATGATGATGATCGTCATCTTATAATAATTATCATCATTTAAAATAGCAACTTTATGAGGATGCTGCAGTTGCTAGATGTGGCTCTCCTCTGCTGTTTGTGCACATCAGTGTATTCAATAAACACCACAGCCAATACCATCATTCCTCGATCAGAGGGAGTTACAAATGAAATAAAGCGATCAGTGGAACAGTTAAAAATTAATGATCTCTTTGATGTTGTAAATTAAAAAGTGCAACTGACATTTCCTATTCGTGCAGTCTGCACCTTTCGATTACTGGGCGAACAATGGCTGAGTGAAACAACAATTGACCAAAAGAGATGTATCTAAGAATGGCTCCACCTCTTAAAAGAAACAAGATTGTATTTGGTTTAACGTAGCCTACTTTTAGGGCGGTGGTAGGTACTTTCGATATAGAAGAATAATACCTATGGAAGCCTCTTTTAGTAGTACGAAAAATAATTAGTTTGAGAATATGTTTCTTTTAGTCGTTCGGCCGAGGTGGGGTTTCCGGAATTGTATGCATTGAAATTTCCAATACTCCGTGAAGAACGGAACTTAATTTCGTGACGAAAGGACCATGGTATTGGGATTATGATTATGTCTCTGAGAAAAATTATAACCTCCCCCATGTGGGTTGCATTCAAACTTTCATAAGAACGTCGGGAACTTTGTACGGTGACTATGTCCTTGTAAATTGCCTGCTAGCAGGTTGTTTATTTAAGAAATTGAAAAACAAAATTACAGCAAATCTGGGCAATGAACATCAACGTACCGAAATTAAAGGGGATCTTTGTATGAATGCGATCTAAAAATCCTGAGCCTATATTGCAAACGTTTTGGAATATAATTTTATTTACCATTAACCCGAAATCCGAAATTACAGCCACTTCAAAGTACAGAAGATGTGCCCCATCTATCTTTATGTGAAATATTTCAAATTGGACCCTCTTCGGTGGGAAATTCCTTCTAAAACATAATAAAATGCACAAATGGGACGGAACCTTTATATGGAGGATATGTCCATACAATTACAAAAATAACTTTGACCTAAATAAAGCGCGGTTTTTTTAAAAAATATTTTTTCAGGGGTCTTCAGAAGGCGTAGATTTTTAAAGATTTTTAAGGACTACAGAAGAAGTAGATTTTTAAAGAATATTTTTTCCGACATCCACAGAAGGCGTGTATTTAAAAAGAAATCTGACATCCACATAAGGCGTAGAATTTTAAATATTTTTTTTCAGACATTCACATTAGGCGTGGATTTTTAAATAATGTTTTCAGACATTCACATTAGGCTTGAATTTTTAAATAATTTTTTATACATCCACATAAGGTGTGGATTTTAAAATATTTTTTTTACATATCGACATAAGGCGTGGATTGTTAAATAATTTTTTCAGACATCCACATAGGGCGTGGATTTTTTTTGGATCCACATAAGGCGTGGATTTTTGAAAGAATAATTTTTGGGCATCCCCAAAGGCGTGGATTTTTGAAGGAATAATTTTTTGGCATCCCCAAATAATATCATCAAAATGGCAAATAATGGGGGTACCGAGACAATGGGTCAAAATATGAGGTACGCATTCAAAATACCTAAACTCTGCGAGAACTCTTATATAGTCTGTCTCATGATGTATTGTCCCATTAGAAAATTAAAAGCAAAATTAAAAACACACATGTTGGAAACTAAAATCAGAAATTAAGGAAACCGACAATTAAATGGGATTTTAATTGTGCCCCTGAACAGTCGAAATATCTTTATTCATCAGGAACTCGGAATATACAATCCATAAAAAACCGAAAATTTAGCGGGAACTTTTTATGCGGGTTATGTCATAGGGACTTATATTTAACACTTTCCGGTAGAATGTTCTATAACCACTTTTAATCCAAAATTACAGCCTACTCGGTACTGGGCCGAAAATGTGAAGGTTTCACTCTCAAGGTATGTATAAAAATGTTACCTTTTTTCGATATTCTTTAACAGCCAAATACAAAAATAATGAAAAGTCATATATTTATGCTATAAAATGTCAACTTTCGTTTGAGGTTAATCCCCTCTCCTCTTAATCGGATATTCCGCAATAGAATCTAATTCAAATATTGAATGGTAACACACTTTCAATACCATTTTCCTAATGATTTCGAAATATGTATATGGCACATACATAAATCAAAGACGATAGTTGTGTCAATGTAGGGTATCGCAGATATTTCCATTTTAATATTTGGTCACTGATCAGCATAAAATTTAATCTACCCGCAAAAAGGCTAAAAATAAACTAAGGCACTTTTGTTAAAGTTTAAAGTTTACAAGCAAGCAGCTAACACAAGAGTTTCTACAAAAAAAAAACAAAAAATCAAACCGGCCGGTAAATCATTGGATGAGTTTGTGGTGGATGTTGTTGTTATTTGTTTAATGTTCATTGTCTTCACCTTCTTCTCGGTGTATATGGTAAATGTTTTTTTTTTCTATTATCCACACAACTGGGCGAAGGCGACGGTCCAATGAACCGAACAATCAACAACTAACTAATGCTGTGAAATAACATACAGCAGACGACCATCATAAAAACTATTGTCAGAAGGCAGGATGGATTTAATGGCGCCTGTTAGGAATACTTTTTTTTCGACCGCAACTATATTTGTATACATAATTATAGGGTTAAATTTCTGTGTTCACCCCACAGGACTTCTCTCTTATTGAAAAGTTTTTTCCTGATTCTACTTCAATGCATCTTACCTCAAAACCTGACAGAACTGATGAATAAGTTTTACCACAATGCATAGTCTTCGACGTATAAAGAGACCAATATTATCCAACCCACCCAATAAAATCGGAATTTTGAATTTTAAGGAAACATTTCCAATAAATATGGTTCAACTTCATATCTGGCCACTCTAAGGCCCTCTTAGCAAGGCCATCTCAGCTTCCTCCCCTTTTGTTTGCTGGTCTTTTTTGGAATGAAACGAACATTTATGTTGAAAAATGTTTGTTCGTCTCTCGTCTAACGCCTTAGTGTGTTACTTACTTTTCACTTTTTTTAAGGCGAACTCAGTCAGTAAGACACATTTTCCCCACACTTACCCGCCTTTGCCCTACGTCTGTCGTCGGTATGACCGATATATTTGAAACTAAAAACCCAAAACATGAATAAAAAATGACGCCAGCAAAAACAACGACAACAACTATGACCGAAATCACCAAAAACTAGACACAAAAATTGGTTTAAATGCTGCCGTGCTCTGCTAGCGGAGGTGTGTCTGGAATTTTGAACTTTACCAATTCCACACTAACAACACAGCACAACTGCGCGGTCTCTGTGCTTAACTGCATTACAGCTTGTCGTATCGCATTGAATTGCATTGATCTGTTTTTTGTGTGTTGTGGCTTTCTGCCCGGTCTTGAAGTCATATTGTGTGGCAGAATGCTTTTATTTCTATCTTTCGGGCCAAGTAGTTATTTTTTGTGGTGGGCAGCAGCGTGTCGATTCTTTTGCCGGTTTTCTGTAGAGGCGGCGATCCTTATGGCGATATTTTCGTGATGTTCATTTGTTTACATTGTTAGATTGTTTTTCAGGAGAGATCATCGTCATCCTCTTCGCTGTCGTTTGACTTGTGACGAGTATTATTATTTTTTGTTGAAAATGTTATATTTTTTAAGTTTTAATATTTTTTTCTGCTATTCAGCTTTGATCGCATAATTGACCAATTTGTAATTTAAGAAAAAAAAAACACATTTTCGACATTTAACGCTGTTATGATGTCTAGAGTTTGATTAAAAAATAGTAGTAATATTGTGAATACTCTAAATGGAAGCATTTATGAGTGAGTTACACTTGAATAGAGTGGCTATTCACGTTTTCACATTAAAGGTGTTCGTTTCTATATCCGCATAACCTCAACAGGAATTGCCTTATTGAAATGTGATGAATTGGCAATATTATAATACTAAAAGGATTTCCCTGAATTGTGTTTCCGCAATTATACAAATAAAATTGAATATAATATAAAAGCAGTAGGGAAAGTTTAAAAGTCGGACGCGGCCGACTATATGACACCCATCACCACTTTGGGTACATAGAAGAGATGCTTATATGTGCAATACCTTAAAAATTAAATCGTACGAAATTAAATATGAGATCTAATTAGATATCTGAACCGATTTCAATCAACCCATACATATACCATTGTGAAATCAAATAAAATTGAATATAATATAGCATGTCTATATGACACCCATCACCACTTTGGGTACAGAGTAGGCAATACCTTAAAAATTAAATCGGCGAAATTAAATATGAAAGGAAGCACAATTATCTATGGGAGCTATATGGCAGCGATTTTGGTATCCTGCAGCGCAGTGCGCTCTCGATTAGCGTTATTCTGAAGCAATTTCAACAAAACTTAACACACGTCATTGTAGACGCAATTCAATACCATGTGCAAAATTTACACAAAATCGGACGAAAATATATATGGTTAGATATAACTACCATATCTGAACCGATTTTTACATATCTTAACACAAATCATTATAAACTCAATTCAATAACCTCTGTTGAATTTCGTGTAAATCAAACAAAAAATAGGCACTTTGGTGCACCAATTGCATAAAATCGGACGAAGATATATATGAAAGCTTCACACTCAACATTCCATCTGATACGCTATACAAGACTTCGTGTAAATCGAAAATAGGGCCTTTGGTTTTCCGATTCTTTAAAATGGGGCGGACATATATAATGTAGCTATATCTAAATCTGAACCTATTTATAGGTTCATTCAGTGCGCTGTGCAAAATTGTGTTTCAATTGGACATAAATTGGGTTAACTATTGTGCCATTGTCGACCTCACAAGAAAACTGACATATGGATAAAGAGGATAAAAACATCCTTACAACAAATGTGTCAATACTCAGACGTGAATTCTACAAGTTAAGCATCCTCCGCTGCAACTATTTCGCGAACGACATCTACGATGCTAGTACTAGTACGGAACATAATTTTCCAAATCCAAACCCATTACGAAAGCTGATGCTTCACAGCAGGAAGAAGTTAATGAATTTTCCATTGGTACAGAGATGCCTAGAGACAGTGGGTACCTACCTTAGGGTCTTACACCACGGTGCTGTAAACACTAGTTAATACAAAGCGTCAACTAACTCCTCCATACCAAGAATGCCCATCTACAACTCCTGGCTTTCTATGGGTCAGGCACCCGGTTATACCCATGCGGAAACTTCGGTCACATACCGAGCTATTACCAGTAGAGGGCCAAACAGTTCGAGACTGATCACCCGTACTATTTGCCCAGCTTAATAACCATCTACTCCAACTAATATGCGCCCGAAAGGGCCAGTACCAACTATTAGGCTACATCCGCAAACCTATGGGGCCCTGACACCCATGGTACCGAAACCTTCGGTCAGGTTCATAGCCGAAGCTATTACCAGTAGAAGGCCAAATAGTTCGAGACTGATCACCTAAGTACTATTGCCTCTGCCCAGCTTAATAACCAAATCTACTACCATAAGAACTAATATTTGCTTGCTCTCTACAATGGAATAATCGCTGATAGGGGATAAAAGGCAGAAGTGACCACCAGCATCTTACGACATTGGTAGCTACCATGCTTCTCACGACTCTTTTACAAGTGACCCTCGTTAACATCCTATTGGAGGTGATGACTTCTGGGAAAATGGAGCCAGGGATCTCTGCTCATCCAGGACTTTTGAGGACACCGCTAAATGAAAAAAGATTCGTCGTGCAAGAGAAGGCAATAGTATGTATGTTGTGGCTCTACCACAAACCACAGACCGATACTGGTTATTAGTTGAAAACGTGTATGAAATCATTTAATTAGGAAAATCGGTTGAAAAATGAGACATATGATCGTTATTGGGTCAGTAGTGATCATTACATTCAATTCGCAGTATAAATTCATATAATAACGGAATTTGGGAGATAACCGTTAACCACGTGATTTCAAAAAACTGGCGATCGTACCAAAATCGACGTAGAATTAGAGTATCCAAGATTCGTATTCTCTCTCTCTCTCTCTCTGTCGTCAGTTACTTGTACAAGTAAAACACATATTGTCAGCCTTTTAAATTTTATTATCCATTTAAGGGATCCCACCCATTCTCGATTTTAAATTTCGACAATTTTCAATCTTGTCAGCCGGTTGAGCATACATTATGTTAAAGACTTGCAATTTTGCATACATGTATTTGAAAATTTAAAGAAGAAAAAAAATATTTTTTGGAAAATCGCCTATTTTCAACCAAAAAAATCAGCTGGAAAGTATGGATAATCTTCACCAATTACATTTATATATTTCATACGATAGTTATGTATTATTCATTATTTATTTTTGAGTTATCGTGCCCGCCATTCGTAAAAACACTGTTGTGAGATAAACGTTTTATGTTTTGAGAATCACTCATAGAGAACCACTCGGAAATCATGACCGCCATCGAAAAGATTGACCTTTCTTTAATTACAAAAAAGACAATTCCAATGGCCTTAAGAAACAGGGTCGATTTTTTGTTTCTCTATAGTATTTTTGTTTCGCTCTAAATAACATTCAAAGAAAATTAAAACTGTTATTTATTTTTCTTAAACTAGTATAAAGCTTTATTTACATATCTTATAAATATACAAATACTTATTTCATTTTACACTGACTATATTCCCTGAGTACATAATGCTATTGCTACAATAAAACTTCATGTAAATTAAAGCGATTTAGCATTCTTCTTCTCTTCTTCAACTTGTTCCTGGGCAGCTTTAGCAGCAGCCTTGGCACCTTCAGAGATTTCCGACAAAATGTTCGTACCGACTGGAATGAAACCATTCTTACCGGCTGTATAGTGTACTTCGATTTCACGACCCTCTTCATCGATATAACGATATGAGCCTGAAACCTCAAGAGCTTCATCTTCAGTGCCGGCATCTACAACATGAGCGGTTTCTTCACGGAATGATTTATCACCACCCTCGTAAGTGAATTGGAAAGAGCCATCGGGATTGTTGACACGTTCGTATTTAAGCAAGGGAATAATTTCACGTTTTTCGGTGGTGCTTTCAATGGCAGCAGCGAAGGCGCCGGTAGCAAGAGCCAAGATGCAGATCTAAAAAAAAACACACAAAAGAAAAAGAATTTTTATAATTTTGAAATTAGGTATTTTTGGAAATAACAATAATATATATATATATATATATATATATGTAAATACATTAATTATCGAAACTAATTAGTCGTAAGAACTATTATGATTAAACATATTTCGTTTAATTTTATATAAATTCTATTGACTTGAATTTGGAATAAACTAGTACAGTCGATTTAAACTTTTTCAGCGAGGTCTGTAAACCGACATTTTTAAACAGATTCGGTTGGCATTCCAGATTCCTGTGAAATAAAAAGAAAATTCGTCCAACATGGTCTAATTGTCTGTATTTGTAATTTTGTATTTAATTTTCTCAGATCACAAACCAGCCAGCAGACAACTTACAATGACAAAGTCATTATATAAAGGTTCGGGCTTTTTCTATTATACACAAGCCGAGCTATAAATCTCGGTAAATCTTAATTTTAGCTCAGGTGTTAGCATAAGATTAATTTTTGGAATATCCAGTTTTGGCTCTATTTCGCTTCAAGTCATGTGGAACAGTTCAATTAACCATTATTATTCCCAAATATGTTAAGTACCATTTTTTCAGCATCGATTTAAGACGCAATTTATCATTTAGTTAAAATACACGTTTTAAACCCCAATTCCAAAAGTTAATTATTAATCATACACAAAAATTAAGCAATTCATAACTTGTGTATGTATGTAAAATATACATACATATATGTAAAATTGATTATCTTCACTTAATTACAAACACATGTATTAAAAATCGATTATTTATTATCTATAATCTAAACAAAATCAATTCACTTTTCAAAATCAATTCAAGATCACAAATAATTTTCAAAGTCATTTATAATTTACAATTACACATTAGCACTACAAACACCACCACCACTACAATGACAGTGACAATGTCACATATATTAACTAATTTATTAAATCAATATGCGTTGGCCACTTACGAATTTGAACATTTTGCTTGTTTATTCTTTTGGTTAAGATCTTCTTCACTGTAGCGATGTCGTTACTAAACTTATTTCCAAAATCCAGATATCCAGCATTTTTATACAAAAATAAAGATAAATTATACAGATGCTGAGTTTCTCTTATCTCCTCTCTCGTTTTGTTTTTTGTTCTTCTATTCACCTGATTACGGCATTAAGTCATGGTTCTGAAGTTTTCGACAACTACAAAACTAATACGCACAACAACAAATAATAATGGCACATCACATTAGCATCCGCCCAATACTCCAACAAACATAATGACTCTAATGATACCCACTTTACAAAATTGACTACGCTCATGTATTCTGCCATTAGCAGACGAAGAAATAAAAAACGCTAACACGAGAGAGAAACAAGTAAATTTTCAACGTATTTTTTTGGTTGTTTGTTGTTATCAGATTTAAAAATGAGTTGTTGTTTTTATTTTTTGGTAGTCATAGCTTGAATGAAAAAAAAACATATTAATTTGCATATATTTACCAGTGACTCAAAAAAGATTCTTATCAACTGCCAAAAAACCCTCTTCGTTTGTTTTCATTGTCCACCTCACACATATAACTGGTGTGGACGCTTGTGTCTTAAGTCTTTCGTTTCATAGAGAATAAAACGTCACATTTTTTCTATGAAAATATTCATTCCACTATTTTTAATTCATTTCAAAGAAAAACCAAGAGCTTTAAATCCCTATTCAATTTTATTTATTTATCCAACAAACAGACGCATAATACGTAGATTTGTCATCATTAAGTCACAATAATAATAACGAAGAGCAAATCTGTGACTTGAGCTGGAATCGTTTTACGTAATAATTTGTTAAGAAGTGTTGTATACAATTCGTAGAATAAGTGACATTAAACGTGCATATTTCAAGTGGCTTTTTTGTTTGAAAAATCTCAGAAGTGCACATTTTTGCGTCAGAAATGTGAAATAATGATGTTTCAATATTTGCATTTTTCATATGTGGGTATATACACTTTGCTACGCCAAATATTGTTTGCTTTTTGAAATATTGTGTTAGACCCCGTGTTTCTTTGGACCAAATTCTTTTCAGAGAATTTGAAGTTTATTTACATATGTCCGTACTCACGATAATTCTCGAAGGGAGTGTCCGAATTCATCCACCCCTTCATTCTGTTGTGACTGATATTTTGTGTGATGTCAAATATTTTATTATAAATCGATCTTGCCCCACATATGACAAAAATATATTGCTCTACTTTATTAAAGCCCCTCGAAGTCGAATCGTCCCTTTAGGAGAATTCCCAACTGTTGCGTTTATATTTCAAATATGTATTTATTTTTTTATGAAAAATTTTATTGCTTTCTAGTAGTCCTAGCTATTTCTTGTACAATTTTACCTCAATTTTGTGAATTGAGTTGATTTTCCTGTGGGTACCTCCCAGATAAAAAATATATGTTTTCCAAATTCAAAATGGGGAAATATATCTCTTCAATTAAATTTGTATTTATTTGAATTTTGCCTGTTTAGTGATCGAAGTTTTGCAATATAAAGGAAAGTTAGGAGAAGGCATATTGGGCTTTACAAAGGTCCTTTTTATTGCTGACACACATATTTATCCAGCCTCAATGTTCGTCGTATGGGGGGATCTTTGCCAAAAATTCAATTGGTTTCTTGTCCGTAGTTACTACCTGTTAAATAATTTAAAGCGTGCAAATTCATAAGAAAAGAAGAATGATACTAAAAAAAAGAAAACTAGAGGAAAACTTACAACAGTACAGACAGAAAAGAAAGAGGATTAATTCTCGTCACGGCATGCAATAGTCATGCATAGTTGGTAGTAGCATGATAAACCTACCCATCCTGTTTATCATATGATCCAGATGCAAAATCAAATAAGCATGGCTGTTTTCATGAAGATCGGGCAATATTTAGCGGTTAAAATTGACCCAGACTTATGTGTGAAAAAATGCCAAAATTTGTATTCTCTAGAGTATATATTTACTCCTGAAAAACATAGACCTGAAAAGTTGATAGTATATGCAAGAGGAGTGATTGACCTTTAAATTGATACCGATTATAGTGTTGTATGTACTCGGATGTGGCAGTTATGTGTTAAGATATTGTTTAGCATTACTATTAATCCACTAGAGGGCGAAATTGTACATGAAGTTTCGGTTATGGTCAAGGATGACACCTATAATTTTCGGAGATGTTGAGGTGATATTTAGGGGTGCAATGAACTGAAAACTTTTTGTCAGATTTTCTAGTCGCTCTAGAGGCAAAATATCAAAGAACGGGTGTTTAGCTGATGTATAAGTTTGATATATTGGCCTACAACCTACCGAGCCTCTGCGATCCACGCGAACCTTGCTGTTAACCGTCTTGTGAACTAACGTCTACGCGTTAATATTAACAGACCTCTGAAGGTAATTTATTTGTTGAATAGAAAAAAAGAACCACAAGTAAAGCCAAGAATCGAATATATTTACTAATATCTTTTATGTTTTGTTTTCATGTAATTTCTTGACATTTCATTATATTTACACGGCGTATCAACCCGCTTCAACCCGCTCTCTCGCATCACCATCCATATATGGTAGCTTTATCGAAATCTGAACCGATTCTTACTAATACGACGCCTTTTGACGTTGGATCTTCCATTTTTCCATTGCACATATTGTGTGGGATATTGATCGCAAATCATACACGCCTCAGTACAAATCATGGCGTTCGCTTCTTAATAATTTGATGTGACTTTATTCAGACATTGTAAAATACCGGTGAGAGGACCATACCCAATTAACACTGGACTTTAATTTTCACTACTTCTAAATCTCGATTTTGTATATATTTTCGACTCTTAAAATACTAAACGTCAATTAATTAATATTTCTTCGTTCATAGGTTTGTAACTTCTCTGGAACCTGTCTTCTTGGAGCAAACATGTTCGCCATAGAATGAAAATTTTAATAGTTATTTTTTTATGTTTTTCTATTCGCACTACAGGTCCAAACATGATCCAAACACCATCCTGTTTAGACCATCCTCCACCATAAGGATGAGATTCAAAATATGTAAAATTAATGAGGGCTCCTAGAAGAAAACCTACGTTATGATATATACCGAAGATGATGTAAGAATATACCGAAAAAGACGTAAGAGAAATATGATTTAAATTCTAGTTTTATGGGGCTACAGCAAAACGGGGATCAATATTCAAAATTTTGGGTAGTGAAATTGGTTGAAAAACGTGCCCAAATTTCCCAAAATACCGAGTTGGGTCAATATTAACAATTTTACCCTTCACCACACTGTGGTACAGGATATTATGTCTTTGTGCACATGTTTGTAACATGCAAAAGGAATCGAGATAGTACCATGGTTCCTTTTGAGAATATGCCGTCCGCCTGTCCGTCCGACCATGCATTTTTGTGAACAAAGTACAGGTCGCATATATTATCCGATTTTGATGAAATTTGGCATATGTCACTTATTTGGCCCAAGCACGAACCCTATTGAAAAAATGGGTTCAGATTGAGATATATCTCACAGACACGCATACATCGACATAGAATTTTATTCTGATTGAGTGTATGTATATATATATATATATATATATACTTTTGTGGGGTTTCCGGTGAATATTTCGAGGTGTTGCAAATGGAATGACACATTTAATAATCACTCCACCAAATTGGGGAGGGTATACAAATTTTGTCCATTTGATCCCATAAATATTAACAGATCATCACCGAAATCCAGAACATGACAAAATTTCGCAATCGGCGTAATATTTGAAAGTGCGATAACATTAATATCAGAATGTGTAGCCTACTAAAAATTTTGAAGTGCAACATTCACACCCGAATACATACATAAGGTAATTAGTATTCATTTAAATTTACTTTATATGGGTAAATCCCAAAAAATCCTCATAGATTTATTGTGATAATTTGTAATGCTCGAAGGTAGTTACTCCAAATCCAAACCTAAATAAGTTCTAAGTTCTGGTATTTCTCCCACAAATGACCAACGTTTTGCTGCAAATCACGCCTATAAACCTAAAAACATATATTTTAGTGAAACCTAGATCGGTTCACTCCTTTTAGTGTCAGATGTTTAAAACTCGATATCAAGTGAATGGAGTGTCTTTTGTTCCAAACTTTGCACTTTACAAAAGTTACGTTTAAAACTAACTCTGGCAAATTTTACAAAAAAAAGTTACAACTGTAATGACAGTTTCATTAATAAAATTAAGAACAAAATTTCTTGGTCCCTACAAGTTCGCTATAACCGTACTCGATTGTATTTATATACCTTTCATATTACGGTTGAGGGTATACAAGTAAATTATTGTCCATCCGCTCTTTTAAATCCCCACACACAATTCAGAAAAATCATAAATCGACGATTTGCTATGGAAATTGCATGCTAATATCATAATAAATGTGTGGTACATATATCGCCTGTGATGATATACTCATATTTGTCTCCTTTGCTGAATGTCGATAATTCTTAAATTTTTATTTTAAGGTTTTTATTGTGGTGTAATACAAGGCGTATACAGCAGCTACAACAACGAACATTTTACAAAAACAACATTGTTGTTATAGAAATTAAATTGCCATGCTGACAATTAGTTTATTTTGTGAAGAAACAAAAACAAATAAATTATTTTGACAAAAGTTGTACAATTAAAGACAAATTATATCGAAAATAGAAAATAAATGCCCTTAAAAAGGTCCATGCTGGTTGGAAACGCCATTTCCTGATAACAACCATACATATTTTTCAAGAAAATCCGTACTATCCGAAAATCGGCTTCCAAAGCTGCCCTTCCAAATATAAAATTGAGATGATTGTCCGGATCTTGGGGACAACTTCTCTTGGAACATGCCAATCTAAACAACTTCACCATCGACAGATTCTAATGCAAGATATGCAACTGAATTTCTTATACAATCAAAATTACTTCAACATAATGCTTTCTCAACCTGAGGAAATAGAAGTGGGTGGCAAACATTCGCTGCAATTTAAGATTTTCATGATATAGCCCATGAACAATATATATATATATATATATATTGTTGTAAGTGTTTGAAATGATCCGCGACAGGGCTTTAAAGTTGGTTATTTTGGATGCTAAGAAGTTATCACTTCTTATTAATAAAATCTTTGTTCCAAAAACTATTCATCTTCGCATTTTTTATAAAGTTTTAAAATTTAAAGAAATATTTTTAAAATTTGTTTGAAACCATATGATTGGTGTAATATAATTATTTCGATTGTGCTGTAGTTACCAACTCTAGAGCCAATTATAATTTTTAATGCGTACTCTCAAAATAAAATAGTGTGGGCTGCAAAAAAAATCAATTTTCGATGTATTTATTGTAATATCATGCAACACAATCTTTACCGAATGAAACATAAAATTACTGTCAATTTAACTAATTGATTTTGTGTACTGTTCAACATAATAAATTATTCCATAAGCAAATAAGTTAATTGAACGGAATTGTCAACAAATTGCCTGAAAACATGAGCCATTCGTATTAATTATAATACGTACATGTGTTCGGCGATGTGAACCGTGACTGTGATTTTATTTTAATATTTGATTTGTCAGATCATAGAACTTTGACTACTGTAAACATACAAATATTTTATATGCTCAAAATGAGATTTTTCAGATTAACCCATTTCCAAATATTTGCATTAAATAGGAAACGGGGTTTTTATCGAAAAAGTTATATTATAGTCAACACCAATTTACATATCACATAAAATTTAATAATATCTATAGTTTCCAAAAACAATGTTGTTATTGTACCAAATAACTTTGATGCTATTATTATTGAATACAGGAACTTGACATTTAATAAATATTCTATGATACTGTACCGGTATTCATGTTGTGACTCAAAAAAATCTCATCTAATAATCTGTGTAGTTTTAGGCAATTTTACAAGACCATAAAACAATACCCAGATAGCATTTTCAAAAATTGTAATTCATGTGAATCGCTGTGTTGGTGTGTTAATTTATGCACCAGTGTAATTTCGACATTTGAATATGACAAAAAGGTGTGAATGAATTTGTCGAAGAGAAACACTACCTTTAACGACACTTCTGTTTGTCGTTGTCTTGTTTTCGGAATTGAATATTTATTAAATTATTGTCGTCTTAAATATATGCAAAAGGTTATTGGCCACGCCAAGAAAAAAAAAAATATTTCATTAATAAACACAAATATTTGAGTTTTTTAATTTAATTTTATGCTTTATAACGTAGGTTATGTTGGAGAAGAAACGAATTTGGTTCTATACCTCCCAGATTTTGGTATATTGTGGAGTTTAATATTTTGATTTCTCATTGGGAAGAAAATCTCTCTAGAGAAGATTATCAAAATTTCTCTACCGAAGATTTTTCAACCGAATTACCTCCAATTTGAAGTTTGTGATTCTCATTAGGTAAAAAAACCTACCTACTATTATTCAATATTTTGTGGAAATGTTGGACATATTTTACAACCGAATTGTTTTGGGTTCTAAATCTTTCTGGTCCATGTTTTGGTATAGCTCCCTTATAACGATACCAGCCCATTTTCGGTATTTTGAAGGGTTTAACCACCTTTTTTGATCAATGCAACGGTAATTTCGCATTGCGGTGTTTCAAAGGTCAAAGACATTTATGCAGAAAAATGAATACGCGTACTTCCGTCGAAATAGCGAACTTTTAAGAATTTTCCCACCGAAATGGAAGTAATTTATGTATTTAAAATATATATCTGCGAAAAAATGTTGATGTAGGTTTTGATATAACTCTTATATAAAGAGAAACGCGTCCCATTCGGTTCATAATTTTTACATTCCACGTTTTTCAACCGAATTGACTGTTTTTAATTCACAGCAAATCTTTCTACTACAAATCATCAATATTTGCCTATTATTTACGGTAGCCTCAATATAACAGTACCGGCTATTATTCGGTATTTTGGCTGTAGTTTCGTTTTTTCGTGCCATGGTAAATAGTCGGTATTCCGCGATATATTTAACGGTACCGAACGATTACATTTATTTTATTACAAAAGTTCGCTGCGAAATCGATCTCTCCAGGACACAGTTCTAGACAAAAGTATGACGTGTTCTGGTCTATGATGACCCCTAATGGCTTTGGTAATGAGGTCACAATTATGACCCGAACATCACGAAATTTTACAGAGAAATTTCACGAGAAAGCGGAGAAGGTCAATATTTAGCGGCTCAAATGAATCTTTTTTTTTGTGTGAAAAATGGCAAAATTTGTATTCCATGGTGTATATATTTAATCCTGTAGGATATAGACACGTGAAGTTGACAGTAGTTCCGTTCCAGAACCTAAAAAAAAATCTAATAATTTTACAAGTTTTGCAACTATTTACTCGAAACCCGTTCCTGAACACACAAAACTGGCAAAACATTGAACCAAATTTAAGAGAACACAAAACAAAATTGCGTTCTCTTTGTAAACTTTTTACTCGAAAACTTGTCCGGGAAAAAATGGTAAACAGTAATGCCAACTTCTGATTGGCTCTTATGTTGATTTTGAAGTATTTTCATCTAATTTTGGCATATTTACTAGATTTGCTTTCCCGAACTTTTCAAATTATTTTGTTCTCAGAGGGGGATTTTGAAATGTTTCCCTTTTACCAAGTATATACAAGAGGTGTGGTTGGCTTTCAAATGTGGGAGTTATACGTAAATTTTTAATGGGGTCTAAGTATTCTGATACTGTTAGGTATTATCATTACCAAACTATAGGGCGGAAATGTAGCAGTAATGGCTGGAAATTTCTTTAGGTTCTGCCTAAGGTCAAGGACAACGCACATTACTTTCGATGATGATCTGTGATATTTCGGGGAAGAAATGGACCGGTTTTTTATAGTCGTGGTTTTATGGTCGCTCTAAATGCTCTAAACAATTTGAAATGGAGAAGGCGATCTAAACACTAATATTAAATAGATTTGACCCAAAACTTTTTTGTGTAAAAAAAAAAACAAAATTTGAATCTTATAGAGTAAATATTTACAGAAAACCATGATTCGAAATCCATGCCGATGACCCAGGCTCGGAATATAGATCTGCAGATACTCAGAGCTGGTAGTGGTAGTTGTGTAGGGTATCATAATTTTTATATAATTTTTTCAACAAAGATTTCGCATTCATCATACCCTGTATTGTTGAAAGTGAAGTCTTTGAACTCTGGATACACATTCAAGGTTTTATTTGGTCCTTGATTATCAGGGAATCAATGATAATCAATCATATCAATCATAATTTAAATATTTTCTGTATATAAATGTTGATAGTTTTACATTACCAACACAATCTTCCAAATAAGTTTTTGGTGTACAATCTTAAGGGATTTATTATAACGCTGACACATACATACAGACATGCTTACTGCTACAAACTAAATACTATATATCAAATGTCACACTTAAATTTCTAAACTTAAACGAATTTCGATAGTGAGATGATGACAATGTTACAATGCGTTATTTTCTGTCCCCTTGTCCATTTCTTCAGGCATTCTTCCATGCAACGAGTCAATTTTCGGAGATAATTTACTTATTCGGATTTCTTTGCGTATTCATTTTCGTATTTAGGCAAATCTTTAGCAGCTTCAGCTACAGCAGTAATTTCGGGATTAATGATACTGCCATAGGGAACAAAACCATTTTTGCCAGCGGTATAGAAAACTTCAACTTCTTCACCGGCATCGTTGATGTATTTGTAGGAGCCCTTGATTTCTAGAGCCTCCTCATCGGTACCTTCATCGACAACGGTGGCTTTTTCTTCGCGAATGCTACCATCGGCAGATTCATAGGCTAATTGATAGGAGCCATTGTCGTTTTTGGTAATTTCCGATTTCAGAATTTCAATAATTTCCTTTTCTTCCTTGACGGGAGCGGCAACAGCCAAAGCGGCAATGCAAGCGAATACTACAACCTGAAATGATACATAAATAAGCAAGGATTTAGTAATTAAAATACATTTAAAATAACAAATGTTTATGGTAAATATTTCAGACTCGGCCAGTTGTTCAAAATGTACATTTTAGTTATAAGTTTTTCGGAGCAAGGATCGGGTAAAAGTGGAAAATGAATCATACGAATATCGATGTCATGTCTTTGGAGACCCTATCTAAAATTTTATGAGCGAGGATAAGTTTTCAGAAATATTCTATATTCCAATGCCAGACAGGTATTCTAGGTGTCGTTGCAATGTAAAATTGAAAAGCTCTATTTTTAATATTGCGAGCTCTGTAACGATATTTGGGACAATTATACATAACTGATACTACGGTCGCATGCATTTTTCATTTTTGCAGGTCGCAGTTTTTTTCTACTACAGTCAAAATCTTTTTTAACGACATTTAAGAGACCGGCAAAAATTGTCTATATAAGCGATATCAGGAAGCGATAAACGACAGAACTTTTTTCGGAAAATTTGGATACCGTCGTTATAACTGATATGTCGTCATAAATGATTTATTTATACTGTATAGAGTTCACATATTTTCCTATTTTACACTTATATAATTTTTATGAGAAATTATTGCATTCCGAAATATTCATTTTGTCTGTTTGGTTTGGTTTTCACTTTTTTAGTTTTCTCAATTATATATTTGTTTATAAATTTCCACACAATAATTTTCTTTGCCCGCAGACAATTTTTCAGCTATTAAAATAATCACAATATATTACTCTATATAACACTTACAAATTTGAACATTTTTTTCGGTGGTTTTTTGTTTGTTTGTTAAACTTGAAATTCTGATCTTTCTGAAGGCTACAATGAAAGTGATGTCAATTTTTTCAAAGAGTCCAGTTTTTATACTCTAATCTATTTCCGAAAAAATAAGCAATGAAGATTCGTAAGATTAGTTAAGCATGCAAAACATGATCGCCATCCTGTTAAATAAAAAATAACGCAAAGTTATTTCGCTCACAAAATTTACCGAATTGCAAACGAAAAATAAAACAAAAGAATACCTAGAAAATATTCTTCAATAGAAACAGATCACACTGTTTGGCCACATCATTAGCTAGAATCCGAAAAAATTAAAATTCAAGAACGTGATGCTATGAAATGAAATGTCAGGGTTGATTAGATGTGCTTAACACATTTCTTTAATTCATGTTTTTTTGCAAGGGAACTGCATTCGGATTGTTGCCGGGAGTGCAAAAAAGCCAGTTTGATTTCGTTCTAAATTATTATATTATAGTTGGTATAAATTTCCATAGACATAGGAAATCGAGTTTTGGCAGCCTCTTGAAACACGCATAAATATGGAACATTTATGAGTGATTAGAAGTAGCCGCACTCAAAGTGTAGAACCTTTATTAAATTTCATATTTTAAAAAAATCATATTAGTCACATTGTTTATGTTTTTATGAAGAGGATTTCGTATTTGTTTTTTTTTTAGCGCCAAAGAGTCTGCAGTCTACGAAATATTAATAAAACAAAGCATGACATAAAACACTGAGCATATGCAGTTAATTCCTAGACTATCAATTGACAAAAAGTAATGACAATTTACAGATACTTCTAAAAATTGGCCTGCACCAACAAAATTACTAGTGTTGGGCAATCTGGTTCCTTGAGCGGATCGATCTTTTTCGGAATGAGTTCAAGAAGAGGAACAAGAGAAGAAAATAAAAAAAATCAGACAACTAGATAGACCTACTGGAACTAGATTATTGGACGAGTCGGATATATTTCCAATATATCCTCTCTCTTTACATGTGTCAAAATATTAACATGAAATTAAACTGATGGAATTAGTGATTATTATGAAGGTGTAATTTTAAGATAACCATAACAAATCGTAATTGCCTTTAGAAATGTGGATGCGTTTATTATTTTGGATGCGTTATTCTACCAAATTCGCTGTAATTTAGAATTTTTAATTCTCATTATGTGTGAAATTTTCGTACCAAAAACCATCAATATTGACTTAAGTTTCAGGGTAGGGGGGTCCGTTTGGTACTTTGGGGATTTTGAGCACGTTTTTTAAACAAAACGGCTATCTTTCAATTAAGGTGGCTCATAGTTGTCTGACCATTCGTTAATTTATGTATTATATTAACGAATTCATGCTATGTTAATGTTAAATATGGGCTAGCTTAGTCGATTTAGACATGTGTGTCCGTCTGTCCATTATAAATTATAAACACGATACAGGCCATAGTTATGAACCAATCTTCACGAAATTTTGCATGTAGAATGGGTTCTGATCAATGAAGACCCTCGGTTAATATTTAGGGGATAAAATGGGCCAAATACTTAATTTTTGTCGGTTTTTCTGGTCGCTTCAGTGGTTGCAATTAGGTCCCGAACATCGCGAAGTAGATCGAGCCAAAGAATAAACATGCCTGTTTTGGATCAAATGGACCCAGACTTTTGTGTGAAAAATTACAAAATTTGTATTCTATGACGGATATATTTACTCCTGAAGGGCATAGGCCCGAGAAGTGAATAGTATATCCAAAAGGAATGGTTGACCTTTAAATTGATGCCATTAATATTAACGTATGTACTCGGATGTTTGAGTTGCACATAAATATGTACCGGTGTCTACGTATTCATATATTATTTAGTAACCCATTGCCGCACAAAAGGGCGGAAATATAGATCTGATCGCTTTGAAATTTTCCATGAGGTTTCAGTTATGTTCAAGGACAACGCATGTAATTTTCGGTGATGATCAGATACTAATTTTGGGATGACGTGCACCGAAAAAATTTTTTTTTTTTTGTATTTTATACCCTCCATCATAGCCGACCCTATAATATATACGTATTCTTGATCAGCGTAAAATTCTATGACGATTTAGCCATATCCGTCTGTCTGTTGTAATCACTCTAGCCTCTAAACGAATTCAGATAGATCGCCAAAATATCGCATAGACTCGTATTTTGTCTGCAGCAGGTCAAGTTCGAAGATGAGCTATATCGGTCCACGTTTTGGGCATACCTCCCATATAAGGGCGCCCCCAAATTTCGGCATTTTGGGGTTCTTAAGCGCGTTTTTCAACCGAATTCGTCGAAACTTGGTACATTGTATTCTTATTCGGTACCAAATTGCCCCACTAAAAATTATAAATATAGGTCCACTTTTTCTGGTAGCTCCCATATAAGTTACTCCCCAATTTTCAGTTTCGGGATTTTGACCGGATTTTTCACCGAATTTTGTATTTTGAGTTCCTAATATGTACCAAAACAAAAAAATTATATATAGGTTAATTTTTTGGGGTATCTCCCATATAAGTGTACACTCCAATTTTCGGTATTTTGGGGTTCTTGAGCGCGCAGAAGGAGTAAACAGATGAGTCCCATCTGCGGACTTGATCTAGGCTTGTTACAAATAGAACGATGTTTGGATTAAATGTGAATATGGCGATGGCTACATATGAAGTTTGAAAATTTTCAAAATTTTTACCCTTTGCGTAGAAAGATTGGATAGTCCCTTCGAATGATATTTTAAAATTCCTTTCAAAAATAATGCTTACAATTTTGTTGGGGAGATACCAGAAAACCAGTGAGCAGTATAGTCGGACGGGGCCGACCGATATGATACCCTACACAACTTCCACGAAAGTCTAACTTTCTGTGGTTTTACGTTCTGAGGTTGGGCAATATTTCGCGATATTTGCACCCTATTGACGGACTAGAGGTCAACAAATATTACTAATATTCAGCCTTCCTAATTACTTGTCTAGATTCCCTTCACCCTACGGGTTGTGAAGTTCGGCTATCAATTGTGGCCTATAGATCGGCTTCAAATTACACAAAAAATAAGTTTTCGTTCACTTTATCCCAAAACTACTATCTGATCACCACCGAAAATTATGGGCATTGTCCTTGACCATACCTGGATCCTCATGGAAAACTTCAAAGCGATCAGCTCTATATTTCCGCCCTTTAGTGCGGTAATGGGTTACTAAATAATATACGAACACGTAACCACCTGTAAATATTTATGTGTAACTCCCACATCCGGGTACATACGACAATATATTTGGTATCGATTTAAAGGTCAACCACTCCTCTTTAATATACTATTAACATTTGGGTTTATATCCTTCAGGAGTAAATATATACGGTGTAGAAACCAAATTTTGTCTTTTTTCACACAAAAGTTAGGGTCCATTTGACCCGCTAAATATTGACCGATCTTTATCAAAACAGGCATACATTTTCTTTGGCCCGATCCCCTTCTCCATGCAAAAAATCGGTGTTTGGGCCATAATTGCGGTCTCTGGAGCGACCAGAAAAACCGACAAAAATAAAGTTTTTGGTCCATTTCATCCCCTAAATATTAACCGATCTTTTTCAAAAACAATAGGGGTCTTCATTGGCCAGAACCCTACCGACATGCAAAATTTCGTGAAGATTGGTCCATAACTGTGGCCTGTATCGTGTTTACAAATTATAATGGACAGACGGACAGACGGACGGACACACATGTCTAGATCGACTCAGCTAGTCGAGATATGACGATCGGTATACTTAAAGGTGGGTCTAGGACCAATATTTCGCGGCGTTACAAACTTTTGGGGCTGCACAAAGCTATAATACCCTGACAACATAGTTGTGTAGGGTATAAAGATGACCCATATGTCCCATTTTCGAATTTGATTTAAGTTTGGAAGAAATATTACGATGTGTACTGTTTGGATGAGATCGATTATACCCTTAGAGAGTTATCGTGCACACTAGCCAGCCAGATAGACAGACGGACATTTGTAAATCGACTCCAAATTGTCTGAAACGGATTTGGTCCAAAGAAGCATAAGGTTTAAAACCAATATTTCGGTGAGCCACATTTTTGCCGTAGCGAAGTGTATATACTCAGCCATAAAGTTGAAGGTATAACAATTTTTGTAAACTTACAGTCGCTTTGGAGGACATACATATATCGGAAATGGGCCCATGTAAAACCATGCACCTTTATTCAAAATTTTAGACAATTATTATTGTTTGGTGCCATATTTTTCTTTGACAAACTCTATTGCGTGATGGGAAAATCATCGAAGCGTCCTTTTCCATATGGCGTGGCCTAACCATTTCACATTTTTAAATAGGAGTCATTAATTACTATATAGCTCTGGGCGACTTATGGTGTTGGACGAGAAAAGTCTACTTATGTTCCTGTTATCGATTTATTCAATTTCTCGGACTTTTCTATAATTCTGACTTTGTCTGCGTGTTGTATATCTTGTGCGAGAGACAACATATGGGAAATTACAAAAATCTTTTAAATTCCTTGAAGCTGAGGTTTGCAAGTTTATAACTCGCGAAATATGAACATATTGCATATAATTTAAATTCATTTCTATAAAATGAAGTGTTCTTGTCAAAATCTTAAAATATTGGTAATAAATAATAAGTTGCGTGGAAGCTGTTATGGTGGTAATGTAAAAAAATGGGTGAAAATGTGTTGAAGCTAACGATTTTTTTTGTGTTCGTTCCTGATTTGTGGCTAAACTACACAACGCACGCACATGTGATCAGTGACTATGTTGCAGAATACCCCATGGACAATATGGTTGTAATGTATGATTTTTCGATATAATCACTGCATCCACCCAAAAAGGATGCTGACATTTTGAAGCCGGATTTTGGGTCATTTTTGAATTTTTCTTATAATTAGGATGCGCATCCAGATAATGGACTAAACTAATTATAGGATTGTAGAACTCGTGATTTTGCTTTGTTTAAGGTATATCTCGCGTTTTTGTTTTTGTATTTAATCGCGTTTTTCTTTGAATTGATTTCATATACATTCATTCTTATGTTATCATATTCGCGAATTTGTTTGAAAATAGATCAAAAATATATCTGTACGCGAATAATATGCGTATTTTATCCAAAATCGAATGTGGAGGCACATCCGCGGTTCTTAACCGATCCTTTTAAAATAGGTGTCCTTTTGTGTATTTTTATAGGAGATTACTGAAATCGGATGCGCATAAAAATCGTATGCACGTTGCGTGATTTTTAGCCATTTTTAAAGTTTTTGCATAGTAAAGTGCATCGAGCGGCACACTTTGACCGCTAAATTAAACATCGAAAAATTCATAATCATTGAAAGACATTGATTCGGTTTATACGAAAACCGCATGCGCATCAACAGATTTCTACTAATACGCGAATTGCATGCTTTTAAATATGGATAATTTGTATGTATTGTAACTGCAATATATTTAGTAATTTTATCAGATGAATATACCGATATTTAACAGTCATCTTAAAAAATTTTGATGAAAAAATGGGTCGTATATTTTATAAGATTAAGGCAAACCCGTATTCCCTTAAACATACTAAAAAATCGAAACTTCAAAAAACATTTTGATTTAATTAGAAAATTAATATATTTTATTTTCAGATATCTTCATGCTTCTATTTGTTTTTCGCGACTATTAAACCGTATTTTAATGTGATTTGAATAGTATGCAAAGAAAACAAATGTGTTTAACCATTTGTGAAGAAATTCGTGAATTACAATGAATAGGAATTCATTTAATTTATATTTGAAATACAAGATTTAAAACCGCTATAACTTTTGTGCGAATTTGTGAACGCGTACATATTTCGAATCAGCATATTTTTCTAAACCTATGTACCAAAAATCATGAATGTGCTTGCAAAAAAATTAAAAAAAAAATTTTATGGAATTTTAAAAGAATTTTGTAATTTCCCATATATATTATTTTTATAATTATAGTCCTCGTGTCATAATACTTTTGGTATGACGATTTATGCATGAGGTCAATTCTGAGTGGTAAGTCACAATTTGTTTATTGAAGTGTCTCTAACAATTTCAAATAATAATAATAAATAAATAAAATAAATAACAATATACTGGGATTTGTTATGAACAATGCAACTACGCGCTTTCATACATCGGTTTAAACCAGTAACCTTTTGACCACCCGCGGTATAGACCTAACTCATTTGGTCCAAGAGTTAATTTTATTTCCTCACGTCAAGATAAAAATCGTTGTTAACGAAAGATGCTGTTAAAAAAAAAACACTCTATAGAAATGGAAAAAGATCAATGACATGGAAATGTGTATAAATAATGCTTTAACCGAATGGGGTTACCATTTTCTATGATTGCCGAATTTGCATGTTCACCTTGTTAATTTTTAGTTTAAACGCAGCTGAAGATTTTATTTATTCAACAAAATTGACCCAGTGACTACAAACCGTTATTCGAAACCGGTAGCAATGTCTACAGAATTATAGGTGTATTTAAAAAAAAAAGTTGTGCAAGAATGTTAGTTATATTAGACATGTTTAATTATTATCCGGTTGGTATTTATATAATTAATAAATTAAATTGGCTATTTTATAAATTGTTTATTAAAATTCTAATTGAAGAATAAATAAATTGATTTAAGTTGTTATTCTCAATAACCGCTGCAATTAAAGTAAATCATATATGTTTTTTGCTCATCGAATTGTAGTTATGTAGAGGTTGATTACGAACTTCTGCAGATACAACATTGATAAAGTTTCGTTAAGAGCTTTTATTGTTCGTTGTCACATAATAAATTAACATTTTAAATGGATCTATGTTTTGAATATTAAACAAAATTTGAAAAATTATCATGTTGTTGTTTAATGATATGCATACATGACATGGAAAATAATAGGGTGGGCTGAAATAAAAACGTTTAACATTTATTTCTATACTATATACTACTGCAATGTATGAACTACTTTGGTATATATGAACCCAACACACAATAAATTTAAATTAAAAGTGGATTATAAATTAAAGGTACATAGCTGGCTTAACATGTAAAAGCAATATGTCCTAGCGTCTTTGCTTATCACTACAAAACAACAACAAATGAGATCCTTTCATATTTTTTTAAATCGAAAATGTCGGTATCTGTATTATTAAATATGTCTGAATCAAAATCTCAATTTGTAGAAAAGTGGACTTATTACCTTTTCACGTTTAGCCAGCGATACAAAAATGAAACTAAACTCAATGGTATATGATATTTTAGGTTCTATTCGGTCGGATTGAGGAAGCCGTAATAGATTAAGCGTTATATTTGATACGTTTTACATGAGATTAGACCAAATTTATATATGTAGTTACATTAGTCTGGACATATTCTCGACTTTAGGCAATTAAACAAGTTGTGTCAAAATTCATCAACAGTTAAGTAGAATATCGACCTGTTCTTTGATTAGAATAATAAATGGAGAGACGGACACAACATGCAAAATGTCGTCACTAACAACACCAAGAAATATTTTAGAATCACCAGCAATATTATTTTTAATTAAAAGTAACAAGTTTCAATTAACAGAATTGTAACTTTTTTGACATATTCACGTATATAAATATATATTAATTTATAGTTTACCGAGGATTTTTAAAAAATCAACAGCAAATAAACAAATAATATAAAAATATTAAAAAACTCATACGTGCTAATAATAAAATCGAGTGCCAACACTTCGTTTATAAGTCACATTGGTGAGACATCACATTGTCGTTATTGACTCACATAAATGTCATTCTTATAAAATAGGGAATATTTATCAAAACTATTTTAGTACTGTAACACGACAACAGGGTCTAATGTAGAATCATTTGTCAAAAGTGTCAAATCTATACAAAAATATCTTAGAAACATCGTGTAGGGGCATGTAGCTATTTTATAAATACGAAGGTGGTTTCATAATTTCCAGAAAATTATAATAACAACCAGACATAAAAAATAAGGAATGATGGAAAATGTATTAAAAATCCTTGAAAGGGCGATAAGGTTTGTCCAAAATGCATTGAATTTAACCAAACAAGCCTGAAGAAATCCACAGTTGGCTTAAAAAACAATAAGAACAATCGATAATCCAATTAAATTTCTGTTGACATTGTATATATTATATTCACCCGAACATATCAGAGAAGAGCATGGACAGCCAAATGACAGAATCTTCGGAATAAAAAGTTCGTTGATGGACATCCATTTAGTTTGGGCCAGACCCTTGCAGGAAGATATAAACGAAATATTTCATTGAGCAATGAAATCAAAATAAATTTATGTGTAGCAGAATAATTTAAGGTAATTCGGACATTGACAATAAGTAAACTTAGCAGAACGGTGGCGGGGAAGACCATAAGACCCTACACAACTACAAATAAACGTTAACTTCCTGCGGATCCTAACTATATTTTAGTATTATTTTGTTTTCAATTAAAGTTCCACAGTTCCCCTTTCTTACACTGCACTATGGCTGAAATCGCCATTGTGGCGGCAAAAAGTCATTTTTTCAACTTAAAATTTTTCAAAATTTTTTAATGGCATTCAATACACAACATACTGATAAGAAAAAATGTAATAAAGTTTTTACTGTTGGCAACCCTGTTTATGTACAATTAGCTGTTAATGTTTACATTACTTTTAGCACGCTTTATTACAATTGAAGCAGCGATATTTTCGTTTGTATTCGGACATATGTTGGTGTTTTGTGTGTGTATTTTTTGGTGAAATTTTGAATAGTTTTATCGTTTTCCGTGGAGTAAAACTAAAGTTGTAACAAAGTGTTACAGGAACTATTTATATGTGATTGTTTGTAGAAAACCCTAGTTTTATGTCATGCTAAAATTGTCTGCTAATGACTGCTAATAAACGAATTATTAATATTTTTGCAGAAAAACTCAGGATCAAAAATTACATAAAAAGAAATATTCCATACGAAATTGACAGTAAATTAAGAAAATTAATATTTAATAAAGCTTGGAATTTATCTAATTATGTAACTAAAATTGAATATACTTCACAGAAGTGAGAATAAATATAGAAATGAAATATTGTGTACAATGGATGCTGAAGAATCGGTCCTAGTTTTGAGCTACGGGTCTAATGGTTCAACCGGCCACAGTTTTGTTAAACAAATATTTTGTTAATATTTTAGATAGTTTCTATTCGTCCCTACTTGTAACATCCCTACTTGTGACATCAGTCCCTACATGGTTGAAAAAAGTACCCAAATTCCCCTTAATACCGAAATTTCGGAGGTACCGTTATATGGGGACTACTTCAACAAGTTGACCAATATCGATAGTTTTTGGTAGGAAGATTTGCTATCCAATAAGAACCTAAAATACATAAATACACCCTATTTGTTAAAGAAACGTGCGCAAAATCTCAAAAATTCCGAATAATGGGATATACCGTTATATGGGGGCTACCCGAAGAACTAGTCCAATATTCATAATTTTTGGTAGGGAGATTTTCTATACACTGAGAACCCAAAATACCAAATTTCAGCCAATTCCGTTGAAAAACGAAACCAACATTGCCAAAATACCCAACATGCGGGGGGCGTGGCCCGCCCATTTTTTCATATTTCACTTTCTAACATTAGAATTCAACACTCCAAATTTGGGGAAGCTAGCTTGACTGGATATATTTTATGCGATTTCAGCCATAGTTCACTGGTAACATTTCCGGATCATGTTTCTCCGGAGTGAATATTTACGTCATAAGATGCAAATTTTGTCATTTTACACATCAAAGTCTTGGTTCATTTGTCCCGCTAAATACTGTGATTTGTAATGTTAAATTGTGGCATCTAGAGCGATTAAAAAAAAACAGATAAAAATATTATTTTGGTCAAGTTCATCTCTTAATTCAATTCTATATATATATATATATATATATATATATATAATTTTTGTTTTGGGGTTTTGGAATTGAAAGCATTTTTCATGGGTTACAAAATTCCCAATCCTGTATTTGAACTTTTGTTATTGGGTATCAAATCTCTCCACTAAAAATTATAAAATAAAATTTTTGTTTTGGGGTTTTGGAAAGCATTTTTCAACAGAATTCCCTGTATTTGGTTTCTAGACATAAATTACAAAAAATTGTTCGAATTTTTTGGTAGTCCCTACATAACGGTGCCCCCAAATTATCGGTTTTTAGAGCACGTTTTTCTGCTGAATTCGCTGTATTTACTACACTGTGGTACAGGGTATTCTGTTTTTGTGCATATGTTTGTAACATACAAAAGGAACCGATATAGGCACATGGTTCCTTTTGAGAATATGCATAGAATCACATTCTGAGTTGATTTACGCATGTCCGTCTGTCTATGTATCCTTGTGAACATATTACAGATCGCATTTAAGACCTGATTTAGATGAAATTTGGCAAAGCTCACTTATTCGGCCCAAGGAGGAATCCTATTGAAATTGTAGATAATCGGTTCAGATTTAGATATAGCTCCCATATACATTTTTATCTAAATAATCCGATTTTAGAAATAATGATACACCAAACATCCAATATTTGTCCGATTGAAACAAATTTTGCACAGAGTACTGACCAAAGTACAGTTTGAAGTGAAGTTTAGAACAGATTTAGATATATATATTTTCGCCCAATTTTATGTTTATTCGATTTTGGCAAAGGTGAGTTTAGAGGGATGTGTATTAAAGTTGCAAAAATCGGTGTAGATTAAGATAATTCTCCCATATATATTTGCGTCTGATTTTATGTAAATGGTGCACCGAGCAGCTTATGTCTGTTCCATATACACACGATAAAATTGTGGTCAGCGCACTGGGCTCCAGCATTCTAAGTGGTATATGCTACGGTTGCTGAATTAGGTCCAGATTTATACATATTTCCACATACATTATTTTGCTCGATTTTTTACAAATGGTACACAAAAGAATCCAAATGATATGCATATATTTCAGAATGGTATGTGTATGGGTTTTTAATTGGTTCAGATATCTATGTAGATCACACATTTAGTTTCGCCGGTTCCATTCCCAGGATATTGTATATATTAGCCTATCTTGTATGTATCCAACGTGGTGAAGGGTTTCATATAGTCGGCCCCGTCCAACTTTTGAACTTTCCTCACTGGGTTTTGTGTGAAATCGGTGCAGATGCAGACATAGCTTCCATATATATTTCGAATTGAGATTTACACAAATTTGTGTAATTGTACGCAAACGAATCCAAAATCTGCCAGATTGAAATGAAATTTAGCACAGGTTGCAGAAAGGCATGTGTATAGATTAATTTTTTTGATATTTAGAATATACCCAAAGTGGTGAAGGGTATCATATAGTCGTCCCAGTCCTTTACTACTTTCCTTACTGGTTTGGTATTTTGTATTCGTATTTGGTAAAACATCTACCTACCCAAAATTATTAATGTTCACCCTTTTTTAGATGTAGTCCCCATATAACGCAATTTTTAATATCTACACAACTATGTTGCCTAGATCCTACTTTAAATATACCGATGTCATATCTCGACTAGATAGGTAGTTCTAGGAAGGGAGTCTGGCCAAATAACTATCATGTATGTTTTGATGAAGATCGACCATGGTAGCTATAACAAAACGTATACGGATGTACCCTATTTACAATTTGCAAAATTAGAAAGCTCTATCAAATATTGCGATCCCTATTTTTATTTCAATAGACATAAAAAAAGTCCAGCTCACGCAAACACTGAAACCAGCTGGCCATTCATAATGTCGTAGATACGTGGAATGTGTGCTTGGACAGCAGACGGTGGACGGCAATTTTTCGAACAAAATTTTTTGAAGCATATTTCTCACTCGTTTGGTATGTTAATAAACAAAATTGTCATATTTGGGGATCTGAGAATTCTCAAGTAATTGAAGGGAGGCTATTACATCAAAAAAAATTCACTGCTTGTTGACCTCTTTGGTTCGAAGGTGTTGTTTGAAAACGACGTTGGAGCTACTGTCAACGCCAATTCAGGGCGTTAGGTCATATGATAATCGACTTTTTTTTGTCTGAAATTGAAGAATACGACTTGGAGAATATGTGGTTTCCACAAGACGTAATTTCATAATTTCTCGTCGTGGCGATATCACGCAATTTGACACCATTAAACATTTTATGGGGCTAATATGTGTCAAATAGTGATCGAAAATTACCTCAAAATAAACATTGATTGAAACAGTTGGCGTGGAGGTAATTTAATTTAGTGTTTCGCATATAATGTCAACGTTCAAACTTTATAATATATATCAATGTTACTGTATTGTTCAAATTGGAATAATTTCTTCCACACTCTTAAATTATTTCTGTTTCTTTGTTGATCACATTTGCCAAGACAATGTCATTGCTTGTTTTACTAAATTTCTTTTTAAATAATCAAAAATACTATTATATAAACCAAATAAAATCGTCCTTATTTACTTATTTTATTCCACATAATATGGTCTGATGCTCAATATCGTTATTTTCATTCGAGAACTTATTAAACACACCACGTATCGATTTGCATTTGAATTAGCACTCAATCTTCCATAGCTTCAGTCATCTACATGCCATGGCAACGTAACTCTTGTCTTTGGAGACTACGACAATAGAAAATGGATTTATTTAATGTTTGACTTTTTGTTTATTGTTGTTGTTGCCATTGGTTTGTTGTTGCATTATAAATTTATAACATTAATTCTATAAAATGTGTTTAAGTCTTCACCTACACTTGTTAGTAAAACTGACAGTCGCTCAGTCGTAAATCCTAAATGTTTGCTTTGATGATGCCACTGATGATGAGACTCTACGAAAATATCGAAGCGTGTGTGTGTATGTTTATGTGTGATTTGAGCAACCATCCATAGAGAATGATTGTCTGTCTAGCATGGCTACTAGCCAATCCCAAAATATATCTGAAATGCATTTTCTAAACATTTACATTTGAATTCAGTCGATCTTCGGGAATCTTTTTTTCTGATTTGTCTATAACAAATTGTTATGTATTTATTTGATACAACTATGTAACTGGCATTGATTGTATCAGCCAATGGAATTGCGATTTTCTCATACAAAAACAAAAAAAAAAGTTTATTGAATTACAATGATGATTAATTTATATCATTATAGGAATCACATTTAGCAGCAATGGTGGAGGGATGATTGATTAAGTAGAGAATATTAATATTTAAGAATATTATATTAATTGTTGTTTCTCAATTTTATAAAAGTTTTATTACAAAATTTTACCGGTGAGATTACGTTTAGGTTTTATTTTCGATTAATTGTATTCACCTATAAATCAATGTATTAAATTATTGGCAAAAGAGATATGTAAAAAGATTCGAACAAAGCTTAAATTATTAAAAATAAATCAGTTCCAAATAAAAAGTTGTTATAATCTTACTTCAAGATTGCATTTTACCATGAAGGTATAAATAGATTTTCACCTAAACTGTTTTTAGTAAGTGAGTGAGTCATAACACCCCGAGGAAGGGGCCTATGCTCACAGATTGAAAGTCTCTTTAAACTATGTCCATGTTTTGACATATTGGATACTCTGACTGAAATTATTTACTTTTTAAGAAAACATACCGAAAATTAAAATATGCGAAATTGATCGTAGAATTATCTTTTAGCATACCGATCGTCATATTCAAATAATTGTCACGAAATTTAGCATGTAGATTCGATTCAGGCAGAAGACGACCGCCCATTGTAATGGTCGGTTAATATTTAGTGAATGAAATGGACCAAACATTTAATTTTTGTCTGTTCTTTTTGGTCAATCTTGAGGCCACAATACTGATCCCAATATTACACAATTATACTCGAATAAAGTGGTCTGCCGGGGGAATAGCAATGGCTCGCTAAATCTAACCGAACAAGATTTAGCGAGTCAAATGGTCGAAGAATTTTGTATGAAAAATTGCATTGAAAATTGAAAGAAATGTTGGAGTAGTTCAAATTCAATTAAATTTTTTAATGTACGTATGTATGTTTAATTTTTTATATTTGTGATATAAATTATTTAGATAAAAACACAACTCATTTTTATATATAATAATTTTCCATTCCATTCCTACTGGAGTACTCATAATCCAATTAATCAAATTTTTTAATCATAACCTATAATAATCAAAAACTTTTTTTTGTAATTTAATCGGTATAATATTCTTTAGTAGTTCAATATCCCTCCCTTTTACATTTAAGCCGCTTAATACGATAAAATTTATATTTAATTGTGAAATGTAGCTTACAGCCTTACGGTCGAAAGACTGGGCACTATGAAATATATAAATAAATAAAATAGGGGAATGAACACAATCCGATTAAAACCTAAAATGCTGAAAAGGAGTGTGAGATAAAGCGACAAGTACAAAACACAAAACTGGCTGATTCTAAAGAACCTAGTCCCTGAACGTCAGCGACCACCTGTCTCATTGGGTTGGCTTTTGAGGATTGGTATGGAATCACTTTTTGAGTCGATTTTTGCATGCCCGCCAGTGCATTTGTTTATGGATTTTTGCAAAAAAAAAAAAAACAAAAAAAAACAGTAAGGAAAGAGGTAAAGTCGGATTAAACAGGTCTATTAACATGCAATTGGATGAACTAAAATATGTGATATTTATCTAAATGTGAATCGACTGAGATCAATCTATAAACATGTCATTTGTTTGTTACAATGGGACAAATGTTGGACCGTTTTGAACGTTGTGCAAAATTTCATATCAATCTGACAAACACCATTTGCACCGTTTACTTAAAATCGGACGAAAATATATGTGGAGTCTATATCCAAATATGAACCGATTTCAACGAAACTTGTCACAGGTTGAGTTATACTAATTTCAGTACGTTTTGTTCCTAGCATCCATATATTGGTTCCTTGGTGCGTCAATTACTTAAAATCAATCGATCTATGCAATATTAGAACTTTGGTACATTATTTACATTAAATCTGACGTAAATATATATCATAATCTAAACCGATTTTCACGAAACTCAGCACACATCATTCTAGGCTCAATTCAATATGGTATACCAAATTTTGTGCAAATCGAAAGATATATAGGGACTTTGGCACTATTTTTACTAAATCGGATGAAAATTTATATGGAAGCTATATCTAAATCTGTACCGATTTTCACGAAATTTAGCACACATTATTATAGACTCAATTCAGTACGCCATGCCAAATTTCGGGCAAATCGAAAGATTTATAGGGACTTTGGTGAACCTTTAACATAAAATCGGACGAAACTATATATAGAAGCCACATCAAATCTGGACCGATTTTCACGAAACTTGGCAGAAATCACTCTAAGCTCAATTAAGTACGTTATGCCAAATTTCGTGCAAATCGAAAGATATATATATGGACTTTGGTGCCCCATTACATAAAATCGGACGAAACTATGTATGGGAGCTATATCTAAATCTAGACCGATTTTCACGAAACTTGGCAGACATCACTCTAGGCTCAATTCAGTACGTTATGCCAAATTTCGTGCAAATCGAAAGATATATGGGCACTTTGGTACACCATTTACATTAAATAGGACGAAACTATATATGGGAGCTATATCTAAATCTGGACCGATTTCCTCCAATTTCAATAGGGTTCGTCCTTGGGCCAAATAAGTGAACTGTACCAAATTTCATCCACATCGGATCATAAATGCGACCTGTACTTTGTTCACAAAAATACATGGACGGACAGACGGACATGCGTAAATCGTCTCAGAAAGTGATTCTATGCATATTCTCAAAAGGAACTATGGGTCTATCTCGATTCCTTGCCTGTTACAAACAGACAAGACAAGATTTTGGGGGTGGAAAATTACTGTTGGAAATTAAATACATTGGTGTGGTCTTGGGAATGAAAGACCTTGGTGGGTATATGAAAATTCTAGAAGGAAAAATTCGGCATGGGTCAAAATTCGGAAGAGATAACTTCATATCTTCATTTGTAGCTATTCTATGTATATTTTAAGATTACATTTCTACAATAAACAAAACGATTTTAGGTGGAGTCCTCAAAGTCTCTCGATATTCTAACGCTTTAATGGTCTATTCTTAATTTAATCCTTTTATTATCACTAAAACCCAATATGTATCGATCGAAAGTATTTTTGAACGAATGGTAGTCACTCGAATTCGAATCAGATTTTGTTTCTGTAACAAATAACTTATCATTCGATACGAGATATGTCATGATACAACAAATAAGACATTTACAAGATACCTCAAACGGTGGCCAAACCAGGACTAATGGCCAGGAAGATTCTGCTATGCATTTGGTGGGCTGGAAGGGGATTATTTGTTATAAGTTTCTTCCACATGGCCAAACGATCTCTGCTGTCAACAACTGGACAACTAGGCCACACACATCTACAGTGACTCGCCAGAAACTTCGGGAACTTGGTTGCAAGTTTTAATGCATCCGCCATACAGTCCGGACTTGGCACCAAGCGATTATCATATATTTTTGCATTGCAAAATTTCTTAATTGATAAAAAATTGGTATCTAGGGAGGATTATGAAAATTGATTACTAGAGTTGTTTGCATGTTAAACAAAGACCTATAGTTCATATAAAAGTAATGGATTTCTTTTTCCCCAACCTAATATATAGCTCCTATATAAAATTTCGGTCAATTTCATTCAAATGAATTATCAAAAGAATGTCTGATTACCCCAAAATTATGTCGTACATTGGGTTTATGTAAATTTTACATTAGTCGCAGATTGTCAAATTCTCGATGACGCAGAATCCCATGTTATTTATAATTTAATTTGGAGTTAAAAAATCAAATAAGAATATACTCAAAAGGGTATGTGGTTATGTTTTCGTCCACGTTTTCAACGAATCTTATGACGTCATCAATGTCATATTTGGAGACACTAAATTTATAGTTTAATGCCATGAACCTAAAGACTTAAAATGTAAAGCAAATATTTTATGGAAAATATCAAGAATTTCTCTAAAATATATAATTTATGTTGATTTTATACTGCAAGAAATGTTCTTCCCATCCGTATAAAACACAATTTGCAAAGTATTTTTTTAGAATAGAATTAAATAGGTGAAAGATCTCCAAGCATTGCCATGTTTGTTCTTAATAAACAAAGAGGCCAAAACGATATGTAAATCACTTTGACCCAAATACACACTTTACACTTAATACTGAAATACATTAAATATTCATATTTAATCTACTGACCTACAAATTTTCAACTATAAAAGAACCACTTTCTTTGAAGAACAAATCAGTATTAATCAAGTATCCAAAAATAAATCATTCAAATACATATTCTTTTAAATTAAAAAAAAAACAACAACAAAATGTTCAAATTTGTAAGTGTAACCTTTAATTGATGTGGACAAAAGGGAAATATCTTAATTTGTATTATTATTTCCACAGTACGTCTTCGTCACATTGTTGGCTCTTGCCACAGCTGCCAGCATCAAAGTTAACACCGTAGAGAAGAAAGTTGTACCCATTCTTAACCAGGGTGAAGAAAAAAATTCCGACGGCTCATTCACCTACTACTTTGAGGGTGCTGATGGCGCCCAACGTCAGGAAGTTGGTTTTCTCAAAAATGCCGGTACCGAAGGTGAAACCTTGGTGATCAAGGGTTCCTATCGTTACATTGATGCCGATGGCCAGGAAGTTCTCGTAGAATATGTAGCCGATGAAAATGGTTTCCAACCACAAGGTACCATCATCCCCAAAGAAATTTCTCAAGCTGCCGTCGATGCCGCCGTTGTGTCCAACATCCAAAGAAGTCAAGCCGTACAAGAGAATATGAATTAAATAAACGAAACCAGTATTGATTGATATTTATGAAGTTGATATTTTAAATATTTTGTGTAGACACAATTTGGATACAGGCAAATTAGTATTTATTGAATCAAATGACCAAAATGTCAAAACCATTATAAGAGACACACTTTGAAGCAGTTTTTGTTGTTGTTGCTGCAAAGTTATAGTCGGCTTGACTAATGCCTATGACATTCATAAATGAATGAATGAAAATGATGATAACTATTTTGTGGTACCCTAAATTAGTAATGTAACGATTGCGATGTTTAAAAAAATAAGAAATTCTTTAGCCGGTTTAGATACTTTCGATTCGTATAACGTGGTAGGAAAATTCGAATGTTAATATTTTCGGCGATTAAAGACATCTGGAATAGATAAAAAACAAGTAAAATGCCTTTAGGTTTGGCTGGCCGAAAATTTTTTCCTCTCGACCATTAGGTACCGGTAGAGTTAGATCATATCCTTGAGACTATTTTTACACAATTATAACCCGAACCCTGCGTCAATTTGCATTCAATAAGTTGTACCGTATATGTGAGTTCTTCTATATATTGATGGTTCGAAATTCTTTCCTCGCTATATTTGATCGACTAGTTGTCAACAGCTACGCATTCAATTCAATCGACCTGCTCAATATTAACCGATAATTCGTTCTAATTTATTAGGCAAATCTCCTTCCCCATGGAACATTTGTGTAGTTCGGCTTACAATTGTGGCGTAAGCCATTTTCATGAACGTAGACGGAATTAAGAGCAGTTATACCAACATCTGAATATATTTTACAAAATCCAATACACGTTATTCTAGGTTCAACTTGGTCTTTTGTACACTAATTCGTCCCAATCGGACAAACTTTAGTTTTTTTGTACATCATTTAGATGAAATCGTATGAAAATATATATGGAAGCTATATCTAAATCTGATCCGATTTTAATCCAACACGGTATGCAAATTTTATGTTAGACGAATGTTTTCTTTTTTTTAATATAGATCATTTGTACGTATGTTAAGTGGTAAATTGGTATTAGGATTAGATGGTCTGGGATCTTTCGATTTCCATATAGTGATCCACAGATCCACTTTCAGATATTTTTCATAAACTTGTATGATTTCATTAAAATCATTACATTTGCCTACCAAACCTTCTTGGCACTGAAACATCTACATCTTAGAAATAAATAAAAAAGTCTTACAATTTTCCCCCAATTTTTCCAACGATTCTACGATCTCTTCTTAAGATTCGTTAAATATTTGTACGCAATTGTTCAGCTCAACAAATCGTGTCTTATAATATGAATGTATTCGTTGTAATGTAAAGTAGCAAACCTTTTTGGATTTTCTAAAGAATGAGCAAATGTCCACAATTGTAGAAAATATTCTTCGAATTTCTCGAATATTCGAAGCAGCATTTAAACTTAATTTTAAAATGTGAAAAGAACAATTAATGTATACCGCATAAATTAATTTTGATTTACTAATGGTCTGCACTCCATTAGAATTGCCTGACATGTTAGACGCGCCGCCAAACTAATTACTGTGTTTAAAGCTTTTTTAAAGCTTTAAACCATTTTTCAAATAAAGCGAAAACCGGCCTACATTATTAGGATCCAACGTCACGCAGCAAATATTTAGATTAACACTTTTTGCACTAATATTCTTATTGTCCGCCTTCTGTCTTGTTCAAAAAATGTAAATTGACGCTCGTAAATTTCTGTATTTCTTTCCGAATTTTGTTCAATAATATATTTCATCATGAAGAATATGCGGAATTCACTGAATAAATTGACGATGCAAATTTATTGATTTGTGTAAGGACACGTCCCAAATTATATTCAACATTTTCATGTCTTTTTTGGCAAACGTGTTATATTAGTATTCAGATTTCTTTATAATATACATATATAAAGTACTTTCGATGAAAATTATTTCCAATCAGCCCATAAACACTTCTTTTCATAGTCTTTTGTAGGGAACTACACAGTCTACCTACAACATGATTATATTTAAATTCAAACAATCCCCAAAAATAAAGCTCAGGGTGTTTAACAACAAATAACAAGTGTAATAAAATATAACACCTAAAGCCTTTTAAATGTTTGTGCTTTCCTCCTTCTCATCATCACCATCAGCAACAGCATTAGAAGACACTTTACACAGGGAAACACCTTCAAATTCCAACTAAGGCACAAGGGTGCTTGGAAGCGATGTTTTTCATTTATCTGACTTGTATCACTGCTGTGTTTTGGCGTTGAAGCAATTTCGTGGGCCGTAATAAGTAGGTAATGCTTGTGCCCGTAAAAGAGCATTTAATTCTAACAAAAAGTACGACAAGAAACAAAATTTGTAATTGTCGTCAACACACAGATAGATGAGGTATTTTGTTAAATATTTGAACTTTGAATTGAGTTCATTATGCCGAACATTTGTTGTAGCTTCGTCCGAACAGAGAATTCAAATTTGAAGAAATATCAACACGATTTAAATAAATATTCGTCATCATCTTGATGGCCAACTTGTACATGTTTATAACGTGAAATGTCTGCAAATGACTACGATGTGGAGATAATTTTAAAGCAATTTTCAGATGTATTAGTCGCCATATACACAATATCCCACAACAAACAAACGAACAAACAAAGAAGTGTTCTTCTAGGGTGTGGCATTGTTAAATATCTATTCTAATAATATTAAAATATTTAAACAATGAAGATGTTTTCTTTTTGAGATGTGTTTGTTGCTTGGTGAGGATTCGAAAATATTTATAAATAGGTATTGTAGAGTGGAGTTCAATTTTAATTTATTATTTCAATTGTAAAATCGCGAAATAGCTTTGCTAGACTTTAACACTAGAACGCCGAAGGCAGTCATTTTGACCGCTTTCCAATTTCAAGTACAAAAGCAACTGTGCATTTAACGACACTTTTTTAAATTTGGTGATTTTTTATAATAAAAGTAATTCTATGAGGTACAAAAAGTCACCATATTTTAAAAAAAGTGTCATTAAATGCACAGTTGCTTTTGTACTTGAAATTGGAAAGCGGTCAAAATGACTGCCTTCGGCGTTCTAGTGTTAAAGATATGTTAATGTACAGAATTTGGGATAATTTAGAGGAAATGAAATTGTCATTTATTTGTGACATATTTTGTTAAGTTCATATGATGAAAGGTGTTCCGTGATTTTTCCAATACAAAGTAGTTGTTTTCAAACAGGAGAGTTGTTAACAAATAGAAATCCAAAATGTCGGCGACTTCATCCCAAAATGCGCTCAAAAGCCCCAAAAACTTTTCAGTATTGTTATATGAGAGCTACCCAAACAATATTGATAATTTTTGGAATTTTGACCGCTTTCCAATTTCAAGTACAAAAACAACTGTGCATTTAATGACAATTTTTTTTAAAATTTGGTGAATTTTTTATAATAAACGTAATTCTATGAGGTACAAAAAGTCACCATATTTTTAAAAAAAGTGTCATTAAATGCACAGTTGCTTTTGTACTTGAAATTGGAAAGCGGTCAAAATGACTGCCTTCGGCGTTCTAGTGTTAAAGATATGTTAATGTACAGAATTTGGGATAATTTAGAGGAAATGAAATTGTCATTTATTTGTGACATATTTTGTTAAGTTCATATGATGAAAGGTGTTCCGTGATTTTTCCAATACAAAGTAGTTGTTTTCAAACAGGAGAGTTGTTAACAAATAGAAATCGACTTCATCCCAAAATGCGCTCAAAAGCCCCAAAAACTTTTCAGTATTGTTATATGAGAGCTACCCAAAAAATATTGATAATTTTTGGAATGAAGATTTGTTATCCAATTAGAACCTAACATACATAATTATTGACAATTCGATAGAAAATCATGCTCAAAATCCTCGAGATTCCAAAAAGTTTAACGGGGATTATAACAAAAAGTGGTCCAATATTGATATTTTTCAGTTGAGGGATTTCGTAACAAATAGGAATCCAAAATACCAAATTACAATTCGATTTCGATTAAAAAACGTACCCCAGCTCCCTAAAATGCAGACATTTAAGGAGAACCTTTAAATCCACTTCAATATGATGCGATTCGGTGGAATAAAACCGGTAAAAAATCAGGTTTATTAATTCGGTTCAACAATTTAGCGATCTGCATTTGTCCCTCGCAAATAAACTCAAAAACTTAACCTATGATGAATTTGACCCTTTGGGTTCTTAATATACTTTCATCCCCATAAGGAATTTTCAGCCGCCAATATTATATACTTTTTGCCTTGACAATCATTTTTATAGCGTTCTGTTATCTCTACACAGAAAAAATCATGAGAATGACACTATTTTTTCTAACAAAAAATTAACATTTCATTAATATTACAACTACTTTGCTCTACTTTACCACTATTTGCGTTCATTTACCCCTCTCGCTCTTTCCCTAAATTATTTCTCCCAAGGAATAAATTACAAAATTCTCATATGAATTTTCCAAATTATTTCGATATAAATGCTAAATAAAATATATAAGAACAACAAGCCCTGCCGAATATATAAAGAAGAAGTAGAAAACATAAAAACAAATTAGAACCTATATGATACCCTTTACCACTTTGGGTATATTCTACATATGTATCCGAAAAGACGTCGCCTTTTTAAGGTATTTTAACATGAAATTGAATGAACTTAAACATGTGATTTTTATGTCTTTGTGGAATCCATGCTAAATTTTATTTCATTTGGGCAAGTTTAGAGTCGTTTGCGCACAATGGGACAGATTTTTGAAAATCGATTTAAAGCAAACTTAACGCACGCTATTCGGTATGCAGCACTGTTTAAAATTTAATCTCAATCAGGCACCCTTTAATTACTTGGTGTACAATTAACGCAAACCTGTCAGAGATGAATTTATATTAACTTCAGTACGTTGACTCAACGCGTTGAGTCAATTGGCCTTTGGTGCACAATTAACTTAACACCGGACGAAAATATATATAGGAGGTGTACAAATCATTCTAGACTTAATTCAATACGCTATGCCAAAATTCAAATGATTTTCAGGACTTTTGTCCTCCATTTACCTAAAATCTGCCGATACTATATATGGGAGCTATATCTAAATCTGAACCGTTTTTCACGAAACTTGCCAAATTTCGTGCAAATCGAGTGATTTTGAGGGACTTTGGTGCACCATTTACCTAAAATCGGGCGAAACTATATGGGAACTATATATAAATCTGAACCGATTTTCACGAAACTTAGCACACATAATTCTTGACCTTATTTGGTACCCTATGCCAAATTTCGTGCAAATCAAATGATTTTCAGGGACTTTGGTGCACCATTTTCCTAAAATCGGTCGAAACTATATATGGGAGCTATATCTAAATCTGAACCGAGTTTTACGAAACTTAGCACACATCATTCTAGGCTTAATTAAGTACGTTGTGCCAAATTTCGTGCAAATCGAAAGCTATTTAAGGACTTTGGTGCACCATTTACCTTAAATCGGACGAACATATATATATGGGAGCTTTATTTAAATCTGAGCCGATTTTCCCAATTTCAATAGGGTTCGCCTTGGGGCCAAATAAGTGAGCTGTGCTAAATTGCATCCAAATCGGATCATAAATGCGACATGTACTTTGTTTACAATTTAACATCAACAGACGAACGGAGGGACATGCATAAATCGACTCAGAAAGTGATTCTATGAATATTCTCAAAAGGAACCATGGGTCTACCTAGATTCCTTTTGCCTGTTACAAACATATGCACAACCTGTTCTCTCTCTCCCTGACCAGTCTTTTAAGTCATATGAATTGCATTCATAAAATGCAGAAATCCAAAAATTATCAACACTTTCTTTTATATAATATACGAATAATTATACCCTACACAACTATGTTGTCAGGGTACTATAGCTTTGTGCAGCCCCAAAAGTTTGTAACGCCGCGAAATATTGGTCCTAGACCCACCTTTAAGTATACCGATCGTCATATCTCGACTACCTGAGTCGATCTAGACATTTGTGTCCGTCCGTCCGTCTGTCCATTATAATTTGTAAACACGATAAGGCCACAGTTATGGACCAATCTTCACGAAATTTTGCATGTAGGTTGGGTTCTGGCCAATGAAGACCCCTATTGTTTTTGGAAAAGATCAGTTAATATTTATGGGATGAAATGGACCAAAAACTTTATTTTTTTCGTTTTTTCTGTTCGCTCCAGAGACCGCAATTATGGCCCAAACACCGCGAATTTTTGCTTGGTGATGGGGATCGGGCCAAAGAATAAGCATGCCTGTTTTGCCAATATTTAGCGGGTCAAATGGACCCTGACTTTTGTGTGAATAATTACAAAATTTTTATTATGGGGCGTATATACTTGCTCCTGAAGGACATATACCCGAGAAGTTGATTGTACATCCAAGAGGAGTTGTTGACCATCACCAATTATATGTCTGTATGAACTCTGATGTGGGAGTTATGCATAGTACTACTATGACTCCAATAGAGAACGGAAATGTCGGGCTGAATGCTTTGAAATTGTACATGATGTTCTCATTATGGTCAAGGGCGATGCTTATAGTTTTCGGTGAAGTTGAGATTTCATTCAGGGGTGCAATGAACCGAAAACTTTAATTTTGTCTGATTTTCTAGTCGCTCTAGAGGCAATTATTATATGCATATTTTAAAAGGCGAAGGGAATCTGACCAAATACTTAAAGCGGCTGTTTAGATGATGATCGGTCAATATTCCGAATGTCAAATCAACCAAAACCTAAAGTAACCAACTTTTTATATTATGGCGTAAAAATTCACTTCAAGAAAAAAAGTTTGGCAAATATGCCAGGGTTAGAAAGTGGAGTTGTTGATCTATAATCGGTAAAAAGGTTGCAAATATCACGAAATATTGCCCAGGCTCTAAATATAAAACCACAGAAAGTTTGCTTTTCGTGGTAGTTGTGTAGTATGGTCGGCCCCGTCCGACTATACTGCTCCGCTCACTGGTTTTTTTCTGTGTATGATAGATAACAAGTTCAGACTGCCGAACTTAACACATTTTCACTTGTTTGTATTTATATAATCAATTTTTCTGTTATGCTCAACATCATAAAATAGTTCTAGCTATCCACTTCCGTGAAAATCAAATTCCATATTTAATGCTTAACTAAATTGTAGCATTAATCATATTAAGGGAATTAATTTTTACACTTTAAGTGCTACACTCTACTGCTAATTGAAAATATTAATAAATTATTAACAAACAAAAAACCCACTATCATCATCCGCAATGGACGTGTTACTAGTTCTCAGAACAAAGAAACTACAAAACTATCAATATTCAAATTCAAATCGAATAAAAACTGTCTTCATTGCATTTTTAATTGATTTCACGTCACATTAAATACCAATTTGGCCATTAATTATAAAAACCAAGCTCAACAAGAATCATAATTAAGACTTAAAGAAGTCAATTACAAAAAATAAATAAAAAGTAAAAACAGAAACAAAAACATTTGAGTCCGCATTTGTGCAAAATAACAGCGTCTGCAGAAACCACTTTTTTACAATTTTTTTTTTATTGAAATTGATTGTTAAATTTCA